>NC_092339.1:135807500-136110357 GCF_046630445.1 Rutidosis leptorrhynchoides
ATTAGTATTATCATTATGTATTATTATTATCATTATTATCATTTAAATAGGCATTATTATCATAACTATAATTATTATTATCACCATAAATATTACTATTAAGGTTGTTATTATTACCCCTAATATTACTATAAGTATTATTATTTATGTTATCATGAGTATTATTATGTAGTTACTAAAATCATTATCATAATTAAAATTAACAATAAAATTAATATTTTTACATTTTCTATCATTAATATCATTATTATTATTATTAATATAGAATTATTAACATTATTAACTCATTAATAATATTAAGTATTATAAACATTTTTACCACTAGTAATATTATTTTAGTATTATTATAACTACTATTACTAATATACAAATGATATATTTAAATACATATAACATAACAAAAATTAATATTTTTATATACAAAATAAATATATGAAACATATATATACTATTAATATAAAAGGGATATAACTAATAAATTTATATATATATTTGTTCGATTTCCACTATGTATATTGATAAATATACAAATGATATAGGTTCGTGAATCCGAGGCCAACCCTGCATTGTTCAGTATCGTCGTATGAATATTTTTACTACAAAATATCGTATCGTGAGTTCATTTGATTCCCTTTTACTCTTTATATTTTTGGGACTGAGAATACATGCGCTATTTTTACAACTGCTTTATTAAATGCTTTTGAAATATATTTTGAACTGAGAATACATGAAATGCTTTTATAAATGTTTGACGCGATATGACACAAGCAAAACATTCCTCGAATGAATTATTATGTAGACAGAAGTTCTGTGGATTATTATTGAATTAGTTGGACGTTATAATTGCCACTAATTGTTGTGAATATTTCACCTTGATTATTATTGCTTGGTAACCTAAGAATTAGAAAATGGGTATGGCCCTAATTTACGCGAATCCTAAAGGTAGCTACCGGGTTTAACACCCCCACCCAGAATGTTCACTAGACGGAAGAGCTAGTGGGCGTGGTGTTTAATACTTCGAAGTTTATATATTATACAGACGAGATGTTCTATTTTTAGGATATTATTGATGCGCATTATATGTTAAGGTCGGTTACCATGTTGGGCAATGAAAGTAAAGTGAATGTTATGCATCGAGAGAATGATTTTTATACACAGGTTATATGTATTATATTTTGTACACGAGATATGTGTACGATTATTTAAAAATCGCGAGGCAACCTACGGGGGAGAAAAGGATACGAACCTACTCTGCTAAGCATTATAAAAAATGGTTTCGTACACGAGATAGGTGTACTATATTTAAATCTTGTGGTCTATCAAAATGATGAATTTTACTGTTTATGATAAACCTATGAACTCACCAACCTTTTGGTTGACACTTGAAAGCATGCTTATTCTCAGGTATGAAAGAAATCTTCCACTGTGCATTTGCTCATTTTAGAGATATTACTTGGAGTCATTCATAGCATATTTCAAAATACATTGCATTCGAGTCATTGAGTTCATCAAGAATATTATTAAGTCATTTATAGTTGGATATATTATGAAATGGTATGCATGCCGTTAACTTTCGATGTGATGAAAGTTTGTCTTTTAAAAATGAATGCAATGTTTGTAAAATGTATCATTTAGAGGTCAAATACCTCGCAATGAAATCAACTAATCGTGAATCATTTATAATGTATATGAACGGGTCCTTTCAGTTGGTATCAGAGCAGTGGTCGTAGCGAACCAGGCCTTGCATTAGTGTGTCTAACTAGTAGTTGTTAGGATGCATTAATGAGTCTGGACTTCGGCCTAGTAGTTGTTAGGATACATTCATAAGTCTGGACTTAAACCTGGTCTGCATGTCAAAAGTTTTGCTTACCGTTCTTTGTCGAAAAATACCTACATATCATTTTCAGTCTCGACACGTCTTATTGCAATTATTGTATAGATGATGTACAGACAAATTCATATCACATCACATTAAACCTTGTCGACACATTTCCTTAATTCCCTCCGTAATCTACGGGATCTTCTGTACTATATACAAGTATTCTATGTAATAAGAATATCATCCGATATCCGAAAATAATTTCATATCGAAAACCCTTTATCTAACCGTACAAGATGGAATTCGCCACTAGTTCAAGTCCCTCGAATTCCGACAGCTATTCCGATATAGATTTTCACTCGAGCTCCGAAAGAAGTGTAACTGGAATTGATCAACCAACCAGCCATCATCTATTCTGGATGAATTGGGGGATGGGTTCGTAGTCGACTTAATCAATGGAGACAAGAAGAAAGTGATCCTTTCCACCAACCGAATTCACCTCTTGGCGAAGAACCTGAAGCACTTACCGGTGAACCAGTCCGAAACACTATATTCACCCTCATTTCCAGGATATCTCGCAATGATGATAAGAAATCCAAAATTCTAAACCTTATTCATCCGCTCGTTCCAATCGCCAATCATCCCGGAGTCATATAAGAAGTCAACGAGCTTCGCGCTTGAGTAGTGACTTTAGAGGGTATGATGCACAATTTGCAGGCATCACCACCAGTACCAGCACCACCAGCATCAGCACAGTACCGCCAATAATCACATCCCCATCACACGCCTCAACATCACAATCTACACCTCAAGCATAATCATCGTTCTACATATCATTCTACATCAATCATCTTTGTTCTACATGGCGATTATGTAATCTCTAATATTTTAGAGATTATATATTCTTGTTCTAACGGTAAATCAAATGAGATTAATATCATAATTGACTCATAAAATCCATGATTACATCTGAAGAAAATATATGTGTATATATGTTTTCATAAAAGTTGTAATTAAAAATTCTTTTGTACAAACTGTTAATGGTGAAAATATTTTAACGGGTAGGTAATACCCGAGGAATATTTAGATTTTACATTAATAAGTTACAATGTATATTCTTCGAATTTGATTCAACGATCATTTACTATCCTACTTACATTCACAGATATACGAATCCGTTCACCACAGAATAACCATTTTTATTCAATTTCATATTTGGATTTTGACTTATCAGAATCCAACAAGTGGCGTAATGAAGAAAACATTGGACAAAAAATAAAATTTGTTAGAAATAAACAAATTAACTATGAGAAATTTTGTTAAGAATCCACGCTAACAAAATCTTAGCTAACTGTTCCTAGATAACTGTTAATTCCTTATTACATTTTATTTATCACAATTTTAATTCTCGCAATTTTATTTATCATCATTTAATTTCTGTTATTTATTTTACGCACTTTATTTATCGTCATTTAAATACTGTTATTCACGCATTTTAAATATCGGGACACGTATACAATGTTTTGACATATCATATCGACGTCATCTATATATATTATTTGGAATAATCATAGACACTCTATATGCAGTAATACTCGAGTTAGCTATACAGGGTTGATTTTTATTCTAAAATAATATATATACTTTGAGTTGTGATCGAGTCTGAGACATGTATACAATGGGTCACGATACGAATTGTTTAATTCGAATATTATATATTAAACTATATATGAATTATTGAATTACTAACTGTGGACTACTAACATTAGACAATTAAAATGAATTAAAATATTGATTATAACATATGAAACTAAACATTTCTTCAAGTTTGCCACTTGATTTCACCTTAAACCTCGTTTGTATCTTGATGATTACAATCTGCGTTCAAACCTTTCATGATTCTAGAAAACACCTCAATCGAGAGGACGAATCAACCGCACTTCATCTACGGAAGAAAATATTGATGCATATAGTTATGCACCTGAAAACACTCGAAACATGAGTAAACGTTTAACACATATCTGTGCTAGCTCCTTTGGCATTGTTATTACCGAAAATAACTTTACAATCACTTTCCAAAGTAGCCAATTTTTTCACAGCTTCAGCAAATCAATTTCGACTTTTCATTCGAATAAACTCTATTATAACTTTGATATATAAGTTTGCCCTTCATCATCGTTAATGGAGAAGCATTTATATCCCACCACATTAGCAGTAAACTTACCAACAACTTCGTTGATCTTTGACTTTCCAAAAAATCATTATATTTATCGAAACCCTATCATGTGCTCATCTGCATCTTGTAACAATAATTGCCATACCAACTATTGGAAATCATCAATCATTATTTCGAATCTCGCAACATTTCTACATCAATAGTTATATGTATACATATAACATTTATCTCTTAGAATTATGATCTCCCATTCTGACATTCTGAAAAGCACTCTAGTCTATGAATCAGTTCTTTGAATTTTGAAAAAGCTGATAAAGCAGTGAAAACTGAAGATTGCCTTAACAGTCAAAAGTTTGATGATAAAGAATGGAGTGTTGGAAACACTCGATGGGAAAAAAAATCTGTACTGGAAAAACAGATTGAGCAAACCATGAAGGAGGCTGTGGACAAATCATAAAGACTAAATCTGCCTTCAAAGAATCTAAATGATTTAGTATCTGCTGAAGTTATTAACGAATACCTTGCTTCTGACTCTAAACATTTACAAACAAATCTTCATCATCATCCATCGATATTAGAAATTCTAAGATATCATCGTATCTTTCATTATAAATATCCTCGATAATTCTGAAGATATTTTCAAAACTATTCTTATCTGAAATCATTAGCTCTTCGCATTATCTGTGCTACATCATATAGGAAACTGTTTTAGTTTCTAAATTCTGTAAACCTTCGAGTTTAAAATACAAATGTTTTTGAAGTAGTATTGGAAACTAAAGCATGAGTTAGTATAATATAATGACACTTGATCAACGTGATTATGTTACAGTAAGTCATGCTGAGTTTCTAATGGAACGTGATGATTCACAGATTATAACATCATCATGTGCCATGTTACACGACTCTTACATTCTATATATTCTATAAACATATCAAGAACCTATTTTCTTGATAGTTCTATCTTTTCTTTTGAATTCTGGTAATTTAACCAATCAAGATCGTGCTATTACAATTTCTCTCTTATAACGGTAGTCATGTTCATTCCAAACTCCATTTCTATGAATTCTGGACCAATATTCATTTGACTTAGTAATTATTATTATATATACTAAGACTAATAATATAATTGATATTATCACTAATATTATTATCATTATCATTATTAGTATTATTGTTATTATTAACATAAATATCATTCTTAACAATATTATCATTATTATTAGTATTATCATTATGTATTATTATTATTATTATCATTATTATCATTTAAATAGGCATTATTATCATAACTATAATTATTATTATTGATGTGTGCGATCGAGACCTTTATTTATAAACGGATTTGAGTTGTTTTGTTACACGAATTGATTTATTGTATATGTGGTATTTTATTGATTTTAGGTTGATTTCACACATATATATAGGCAACTAGTCCTATCCGTGTAGTTTAGTTTGTTTGTAAATCCGATTCGTTCTACAGGGAGATGGAGTGTTTAATGGTTTTTTTAATAGTCTTTGATGTCAAACTTAATTAAAGGAGGTTTTGGATTAGGCATTTATAGTAACAGTAAAAGAAAATAACTTAAACTAAATTACTAAATGAAATTACAAGATTACAAAAATTAACTTAAAAAGGGAATCTAATTGAAATTATACTAATTATGACGCGACAATTATATTACTAGATGGTAATTAGTAAAATAGTAATTTTTAATAAAACTATATGTTTAGAATTTTGTTTTAAGTAATTATTATATAAACTTATTTAAATTAACTAAATGATATTTTTAATAAAACTAATACAAATTAAAAGGAAATTAATTAATTAACTAATTATAAACTAGTTACAATTTATAAACTTATAATAATTAATACTAATTTTAAGATTAAAACATTTATTAAGGTATTTTATAATAAGTAAAACTAATTAACTTAATTAAAATAACTAATAACCTAAATATATATAATTAAATAATTAAAACCCTAAATTTAACCCTAGCTGTACTGTAGCCGCGTCAGAACCTTACACGATTCGTGTGATGATACACGATTCGTGTATGTGTAAAAGTATGTGACAGATTACTGTTACGAAAAATAAATGTTTTTATGTATTTTTCTAATATTTTAAAATGGTAAATCGTAAATAATAATAATAATACTTTTATAACAAATATAAATAAGATAAATGGGAGTGTTTACTTAATTGTGTCACCCCTAGGTCCATGGATTGTTTTAAGTTTTACGCCCTATTAAAATGTTCTAGTATCAAACTTTACATTTTTCTCTCGAATAAATATAAGGTTACAACTTAACTAAATAAAATCTAATTTTCATTGGATTCTTTTTAGAAAGCTACTATTCCCTAAGTATTTAAATTGAGACCTAGCCTAGTTTTGACCTTCGCCAATACCCAAATTATAACGGTTTCCCTTTTTATAATTTCACCTTCATATAATTTATTGATATCACCCAAACCACCGAAGTTTATTTCTAAATTGGTGTCAATAACTTATCCATAAATTCGTCTAGATCATTTTTAATGTTGAAGCTTAATTTAGGTAAATAAATATAACTTTCGTTATTTAAATTTACTAAATTAAGCGGCAAGGGTTAAATACCTAATTACATAAAAATGGTTCTTTTAACTAGGCTCAATATTAAAAATACTAAAGTTACATTTTAACTTTACTAATGGTAACAATCCATTTCACTAGGGTAGACATAAAAATATAGATATGCAAACATAATAACAACGCTAATTTTAACAGAGTAAACTTACTAAAATATCTTCACTTGCATTAACTTCAAATGGTAGAAAAATTACAATAATAACACCCCTTTCACGCGTACAATAACACCCTTTATCACGAACAATTCACCCTTAATATTACAACTATTTTTAACCTTGAACTAATAGAGTAATAAAAATTACAGAATAATAACTTGCGTATAATAATTGTATGAAAATATGTGTGTAATATTGTCCCCCCCTGTTGTCTCTGCATACTCCGTATTTAACATTGAGGATTAGTAGTAGGTGAACTCAACTGGCTTGATGGCTGTAGCACTAGAGAAAAAGAAGTAATTTTTAACTCCAAAAGCAGCCGCCCCTTATCTGATGAATGATTAAATTCGGCCTAACATTACACGATTCGTGTATCACTACACGATTCGTGTGAGAACAAATATTCTACACGTTTCGTGTAGACCTACACGATTCGTGTAAGATCAAATAACAGTTTTCTTCATTTTTCTTCTTCAGTTGTTCTTTGTTGATCCCGTGTTGACGTGTACAGATTTGGCACTTCTCATTTGAACTCTTTTCTTCTTTCATCTTGTACTTTCATTCGGATAAACGTTTCTTGATATAAATCTAGTTAAAACTATCGTTTTATCGTCGTTTCTTCTAACTTCACTCTTTTGTCGTTTTTCTCGTGAAATGCGCATTGAATGTCTTTGTAGATGATAAAAACCTATGAAATATAAGTGATATTGCGTTGAATAATATGTATGTTTAGAGCAATATCAAAATACCCCACACTAGAACATTGCTTGTCCTCAAGCAATTACATCTTTTAACAGAGTTAGAACATTATATATCTTTCTTATCGAACATTTAGATCACACAACACACACTACACGAAATGAAACACACACTATATGAAATATATTACACAACACAGTATTTATTGGATCACACGCACACGAAACGAAATTCTGACAACAGAAACAAACATGAAACTCGTAATTAGGGTTTAAAAATTTGGATCCTTAGGGAAAATTGGACCTTGTGAAAACGTTTTATGATTTTATAAAATGTCAGGCTAGTTTTTACACTAGACACGTTTTCCGGTTTTAACCTCAAATTCCGGTTGAGGGTAACTGAAAACCGAAGTCTCAGTCGGCGATTAGCAAGCTATTCGCCCCCATGATTGTAGTATCATGGAACTTGAAGCCGAATGTCCAAAAAATGGTTTTACACAAATATAATTCATAAAATAGCATAAGTTTTAGAACAAAATTATATCGTGTCCAAATATCATCGGTGAACCATGAGTTTGCACACCTCAATTTGTTATGGCATATGTATGTTGACCGCGGTCAAACATAGATGCAGTTGATCTTTACGGAGATCATCCATCTGGGGATTAGATTCATTAGTCTTAAAAGCTAATTTGCATTGTGCCACCCCATTGTACGGGACATATCCTTCTCATGGTTAGGATAAGTCTGACCACCAAAAACCCTGTTTGATGCTGAGGTTAGGTGGATTTCCAGCCGATTTTAGGGATGACTTTACAAGATTTTTCGTCAACCTACAGCTGTTCTGGACTACATCTTCTAACATAAGTTAGCAAGTGTGTCAATTTGGAAGACTTTACTTCCTTACGGGATGGACTTGATTCATCCTCTATTACTCGTAATAGTGGAATATTCAGGTTTATACGTTCCAAAGCAATGATATCTGCAATAACTTCATAGAAACATGTGATATATGGTTCTCAACATAAGGTTTTATAAATTCTTGTTATACTTGGTTTCCTTTTATAGGTTTTAAACAAATAACTTATGCGTTTTTAATGTATTGAGACGACAATTTCGGTTTTTACACCTGATCTTTAATTGCTCGTAGTTACCTTAAAAATTGATTAGATACATTTGTTTAAAATTTTTATAAATCTTGATAAAAATCACCAAATTATAAGTTCTCGAGAATTTATATATTCCCACCCCACACTTAAGATTATGTAATGCCCTCATTACATAAAAATCAGATAATAATGTATATATTTGAGAGGACAAAAAGTGTAAAGTATTTGGAACTTCCTTTTGTTAACCGATTTGGATTTTCAAATTGCTTTTCCTATAATTATATCCATCTTTTGTATCACAATGCATATTGGTGTTTCGTATCGTCTAATTGCATTTTCGTCTGTACCTGTCAAAACCATGTTAATAACACACAAAATATGGGGTTGTACTTCAATCATACAAAACAATATTACCCCACACTTATTTCTTACTAATATACAATAAAACATTAGAAGTATAAAAAATATCAATACACACCATTCAATTATGTTATTACAAACTAAAAAATAAAAAAAAAGATTAAAACAATAGAACTAGTCAAATGGGCTCCAAAATGGTCCTCCTCGTTCGCCCTCCTCCTGTTGCTGTCGCTGCCGTTGCTCGTTTAGGCGTTGTTCCTCGTAGAAACGCCTATATGCATCCTGACTCGCGGCTATTGCGGCGTTATGGTCATAGGGTGGAGGTAGAGGGTCATCGGGTGATTGCCATGGGGGATATGATGGAAAGGCTGAGGGTGCGTAAGCTTGCGGGTTAGACGCGTATAGATATGCCTGTTGGTGCGCCCACTCTAATTGATTTCCCATTCCCCTCTGATCATATCGGATGTTGGACAGCATATTATATTGATCTAGCTGGGTATGCCTAATGTCCCCTAATTGCCGAGATAAAGCAGTGTACTGATCTTCTGATCTCGTTCCCCAGTTTTGATATGAATTACGTACATCTAAACTCAATGCGTTAAACGAGTTTTGGAGCATATCGAAATCAGAAGTACCTGTATGAGACGAGCTAGCCTGATCTGTCTCTCGTCGTCTCCTCCTGGCTTCTCTCTCGGGTTCGTCATCCTCTTCCATCGGTTCTTGAGGCGCAACTTCCTGTGGCCTTAAACTAATCACCCCAGCCCTCACCCGTATAGCTTTAGCTGTCCTATACACATCCAATCCTAAGGTACGAACCTGTTGATTTATCGGTTAGATTGGAGGTGCGAAGTCATTCGGGTTGATATCGAACCAGGATGCCAAACATGTGATATAGTGACCCCCCGATATGTCACTGTCTCCTCGAGCACCCTTACCTACATTGGCCAAAAAGTAGGCCACTCCATAGGGTATACTAATATTAGTTTCCCTATCTCTAATAACATCCAAATACCAAAGGTCGACATAATTAATCCTATCTGTAGTAAGGAATGCCCTTTGGTTAATCGTGTTCGCTATAAATTTATGAATTAATCGATAGCGAATATCTTGGATCTTAAGGTATGATTCTCGGCCTGCTGTATATGAATTTCTTCCGGAAAAAGATCGCCAGACGCTGACAGAATCATAATCTCCTGAATACCTAGCTCCTGTAAATATAAATTCCCAAAAACCTGGAGCAATCATATCATCACCCTCATAAATCCCTAAGGCCATAGTTAAGTCGCCTAGGGACATTACTCTATCAACCCCACCCAGTCGGAATTGTAGGAAACTAGTATCTTGGACACTTGCGGGGCTTTTATCCATCCTAACAGTAGAGTAAAATTCTAAACACAAATCCCTATATATAGGAGCAGTCAAACCAAACAATCTCTCCCAGTCATTAAAATACCTAATTACCCCAAATTCATCCGTGTAGCTTTGGGTTAAAATATTCCTTATCTGTGTATCTAAATTAACTGGGTGACCTAAGGGAGTCCAATCAACAACGCAAACTTGATTGATTGTTCGATTTACCAGAGTAAGTAAATCCTTAACTTTTTGTACCCTTTGGCTTATTTCAATAGGGAAATGTAGAATCGGGTGTAGTTGCAACATTTGTTGTTCCATTTCGGGCGTAACTTCCTCTTGTTGGTTAACTGCCCTCATTCTAATTGGTCCATGCATAACATTTTAAAAACAAGGAAATCATCCCAATAGGATGTGTAAATGTTAGCAAAGATTTTAACTTCAACAAACAACTTGTTTTCAACACCACCTTAATCAATTTAATTCAACAAACTTGGGATATTTAGTTCTATTATCCAAAACAAAGCAAAAACAAACCAAAAAATCACAAATCAAAAATCAAGTTTCATATAAAAAGTCTAATTCACAAGTGAAAACACGCAATTTTTCTAAGCATATCTACTTCAATTCAATCACATTGCGCATATCTCAGCTTCTAAATCATCCTTAACATCATTCAAACGCATACTTGATTCATGAAAGTATCAAAAGTTAACAATTTTAGGCTAAAATTAAAAATCACACAATCAAGCAATCAAAATCATGTTCACAAGTTCTATATACTAACAAAATACTCAAAAACAACTAATTATAACCAAATAAACACACCTCAGTTTCAATTTCTCAATTTTCCCCAATTTTGTATAAACCCTAATTTTCAATCACCAATTAAACATCAATTTCTTATGCTAATCGGGTTTATTACCTTACTAACAACATAGATATAGCAGTAATCAAACAAAAATCAACAAAACATGCATATAATTCGTATTAATGCTATAAAGAAAAATTTTGAAAAACTTGAAGAACACTAATTAAAATGGGTTAAAAATCCTTACCACTCTTGGCATGATGAAAGATTGAAGAATTAGAGGAGATTGAGAGTGTTAATTTAATGATTTGGTGCGATTTTGGGGTTTTTGGGGTTGAGCTCTCGTCACAGAAAAAAAAATGGGGGAGGGATAGAGTGTGCAAACCAGTCCCCTGCCCCTTTCTGATATGGCCAGATTTTTGGCCTTACACGAATCGTGTAGGGCTACACGAATCGTGTAAGGCTTAATTTCAGCTGTATTTTTTTTTTTTTTTTTTTATATAACTTATAATTAATTAAATTTAAAATCTCTTTTATAGATTTATATTTGTAACGGAAATTCGGTTTTTACACCTGTTCTTTATCCGTTTATAAATCTTAAAAATAAATTTATAAAATTCAATTCATTAATAGTTAAAGTTTTTATAGTTTTTCTGAAAACAAATTCAAAAATAAAATAAAAACACTCTATTTTTGTGTTAAAAATATTAACATTTTTAATTTTAGAACAAGTTCATAAAAAAATAAAATTACATAATGTAAAATACACTCTATTTTTATTTAACTTAAAATCAATTGAATTCAAAATATCTTTTATAAATTTATATTTGTAACGGAAATTCGGTTTTTACACCTGATCTTAATCCGTTTATAAATTTTTAATTTCAATTTATAAAATTCAATTAATTAAAAGTTTAAAGTTTTTATAATTTTATCGAAAATAAATAAAATAAAAACAAGTACATGAAAAATAAAAATTAAATAAATAAAAATTCACTCTATTTTTGTTATATACCCTTAAATCAACTAATTTTCAAACTTAAAACTTTGTTTCCTATCGTCTAGGTAGAGATTAATTTCGGTTGTAAAACCTATCATTATCCACGACAAAGATTTACAAGTTATATATTTTTACGGTTATTGATAAAAGAGTATATTTTTGCAATCTACTATAGACTTTTAGAATTTAACAAATATTCTGTACAATTTTTGAAAAATAAAAAATTCAGTTGTGACACCTAACATTTTCATTTTCAAAGAAACAAGTTAAACTCAAGGCGTTTCACCTCAATTTAGTAGAAAGAATTTTTTTTTTTTTTTTCGTGGTTTACTATTTAAATGATATCTTAAAAATTTAACAATTAATTTCGTGCAATTTTGAACAACAATAATTCAGTTTTAACACTTTAACATTATCGTTTTCAATAAAAACAGGTTAAATTCAAGTTTAATCAATTTTAAATAGTAGACCTTTTTATAAAACTCACTGCAAACAAATATGAACCAAAATACACACAAAATAAAAAAATAAAAATAAAATATGCACATACATACAATCGACGAGAAAAAGAATTAGATAGTGAACCCACGTTGACTCGCTTCGTAGTCGAGTCGCGAAATTTCGCTTCCCATTGCCTCGTAGGCGTAACCTCGTGGGTTTAAGAGGTTTTCTTCTAAACATTTGAAAGGCCCTTCTCGGCATAAAGTTACGTACTCGAAATTAGAGTCCGTTTGGTTCTTTGGGCAATCTCCTGAGTGAGCTGGTTTTCCACATTTTTCACATTTACCCAATTGACGTGCCCGACGCCTTTTAGCGCATTTTGATTTGCCTTTTCCATAATTTTTCTCATTATAATCTTGTCTTTCTCCTTTTCTCGTCGCATCGCATCTTTTCTTAATATCTAACACCACATCTCTTGGTAAAATCTTATCGCATATTAAAATGAAGTGGTTGTAGATATATTGACCTCGCATCTTAAAAATAAACAATAAAAACAAACCAAAAGAAATTAAAAAGGTAGAATGGAGGGAGAAGACTAGTTCTTTAGGGTCTGCTAGGGAAAGACCAATCTAACCCCACTCTTAAAGATAAGAATAAAAATCGAGAATGGAGTTTAAAACCTTAGAGTTACCCTGAATTTATTTGTCCTTAGGGTAGAAGGTGGTTTCGTCTCTTTCCGTAGTATTGATTTCTTCAAAGTATAACTTGAGTCTGTGTCCGTTCACTTTGAAAGTTCCGCCGTCTTTACCATACAACTCTGCATATCCAGATGGAAAAACTTGTTTTATTATATATGGCCCATTCCATCTGGATCTAAGTTTACCAGGTGAAAACTTGAAACGTGATTGGAATACCAATACTTTATCCCCTTGCTCAAATTCTTTCTTTTTTAATCGTGCATCGTGCCATACTTTAGTTTTTTCTTTATATGTTTTAGAATTTTCGTAGGCTTGTAATCTTAATTCATCTAGTTCGTTAAGTTGTGATAACCTATTTTCTCCGGCTTGTACAAGGTCGTTATTACATTCTCTCATAGCCCAGTACGCCTTGTGTTCAACTTCAACAGGTAGATGACACGCTTTACCGTATACAAGTCTAAATGGCGTGGTACCTATTGGTGTTTTATACGCAGTCCTAAAAGCCCACAACGCGTCATCTAACTTGCGTTGCCAGATTTTTGGGTTGTTATTAACCGTCTTCTCAAGTATGCGTTTTAAGGCACGATTCGTGTTCTCCACTTGACCACTTGTTTGCGGGTGGTACGGAGTAGAGAAACGATGAGTTACACCATACTTCTTCAACACCTTTTCAAGAAGGTTGTTGGTAAAATGTGTTCCTCGGTCGGATATGAGTGCTTTTGGGATTCCAAAGCGTGAGAAGAGATTTTTCAAGAAGTTTACCACCACCCTAGCATCATTTGTAGGCAAAGCTTTTGCTTCAGCCCACTTGGATACATAGTCAACGGCTACTAGTATGTACTTGCACTTATGTGAACTTGGAAAGGGTCCCATGAAATCGATTCCCCAAATGTCAAAGATTTCACAAACTTGGATGCCGGTTTGAGGCATCTCATCCTTTTTCGTGATGTTACCCGTTCGTTGGCATGCGTTACAAGTCCGAACGAAATCATGGGCATCTTTAAAGATCGTGGGCCAATAAAAGCCTGATTCAAGGATTTTTCTTGCAGTGTGGTTTGGTCCGAAATGACCGCCGGTTGGCCCTTGATGGCAATGCTCAAGAATTTGTTGAGCTTCTTGTCCGTACACACAACGGCGAATTATTTGATCCGCACCAACATGAAATAGGTCTGGGTATTCCCAGAAATAAGATTTTAAATCCGCAAAAAATTTCTTCTTTTGCTGATAAGTAAGTCCTTTTTGTAGTATGCCTGAAGCAAGATAGTTTGCAAAATGGGCAAACCATGGGATTTCAGATTCTTTTTCAACCCTCATTAGAGATTCGTCAGGAAATGTGTCCTTGATGATTGTGTCATCAAGTTTATCTAATTCGGGGTTTTCAAGTCGGGATAAATGATCGGCAGCTAGATTCTCAGCTCCTTTCTTGTCACGTATCTCAATGTCAAATTCTTGAAGTAAAAGAACCCAACGTATGAGACGATGTTTTGCATCTAGTTTCGAGAATAAATACCTAAGTGCCGAATGGTCCGTGTAAACAATGGTCTTGGACAACACCAAATATGACCGAAATTTATCAAATGCATAAACAACCGCTAGGAGTTCTTTTTCCGTGGTGGTATAATTAATTTGGGCTCCCGTTAGAGTTTTACTTGCATAATAAATCGGAAGAAAATGATTATCGGGACGTTGTCCTAAAACAGCACCTAAAGCATAGTCGCTTGCGTCGCACATTAGCTCAAATGGCATACTCCAATCTGGAGATACCATAATGGGAGCTTGTGTGAGTTTTGACTTAAGAATCGAGAATGCATTCTCGCAATTAGTGTCAAAGTCAAATGGAGCATCCTTTTCAAGAAGCTTCGTCAATGGGCGGGCGATTTTAGAAAAATCTTTGATAAATCGCCTATAGAATCCTGCGTGACCAAGAAAGCTTCTAATTGCTTTAACATTTGATGGTTTAGGTAGCTTAGAGATAACTTCAATTTTAGCTTTATCTACCTCTATTCCCGCACGAGATATTTTGTGACCAAGTACAATGCCCTCCTTCACCATGAAGTGGCATTTTTCCCAATTTAGGACCAAGTTTGCTTTCTCACATCGGATAAGCATACGTTCTAGATTGAAAAGACACGATTCAAAGGAGTCTCCAAACACGGAAAAGTCATCCATGAATACTTCCATACAATCCTCTACCATATCATCAAAGATTGCCATCATGCACCTTTGAAAGGTTCCGGGTGCATTGCATAAACCAAACGGCATGCGGCGATAGGCAAAGGTACCGAAAGGACAAGTGAATGTGGTCTTTTCTTGGTCGTTGGGATCAATTGGAATTTGGAAGTAACCGGAGAAACCATCTAAAAAGCAATAATATTCTTTTCCCGCTAATCGTTCAAGCATTTGATCAATAAAAGGTAAAGGGAAATGATCCTTTCTAGTGGCATCATTTAGACGTCTGTAATCAATACAGACTCTCCAGCCGGTAACTGTTCTAGTTGGGACGAGTTCGTCCTTTTCATTTAATATAACGGTTGTACCCCCCTTTTTGGGTACTACTTGTACTGGACTAACCCATGGACTATCGGAGATGGGGTAGATTAACCCGGCGTCAAGAAGCTTGACGACCTCCTTTTTAACAACCTCTTTCATGTTGGGATTTAGCCTGCGTTGTCTTTGCACTACGGGTTTGTAGTCATTCTCAAGGAGGATTTTATGTGTACAATAAGACGGGTTTATTCCCGGAATGTCGGTTGTTTTCCAGGCTATAGCCTTTTTATGGGTTTTTAATACAGAAATTAGCTTATCCTTCTCATTATCTGAAAGATGTGAAGCAATAATTACTGGTAATTTAGATGTACCTTCGAGATAGGCATACTCCAAGTGTTTGGGTAGCTCTTTAAGCTCTAGTATGGGTGGTTCATCTAAGGAATTTTTTATACGAAATCTATCTTCATTTTTAATTTCCTCAAACGATTCCTCTTCCATGGGAATTTCTTCTATTATGGTCTCGTCATCCGTGACCACCTTCATCAACTCATCAAAATCTTTATCAATATTGAAGTATTCATTCTCACTTACCGGAGCTAACCCCGGGATATCAATTTCAAGTAGCTCCTTCAATTCATTCTTGACACAAAGATCTATAACATCAATTTGAAAACAAGAGTCATCGGTAGAAGTGGGTCTTTTCATGGCTTTGTCAATGTGACAAATTATTCTCTCGTTTCCCACACCTAGACTTAATTGTTCTTTTTGGACATTGATGATAGCATCTGCAGTATTTAGGAAAGGACGTCCTAAAATGATAGGAACTTTTGTGTCCTCTTGCATTTCTAGAATAACAAAGTCGACGGGAAAGATGAGTGAGCCAACTTTTACAAGTATATCCTCGGCTATACCTATTGGAGTATCAAATGATTGGTTTGCTAATCGAATACCCATTCGGGTTGGTTTTAAGTCTCCTAAGTCAAGTTTTAAATATAACGAGTAAGGCATTAAGTTAACACTTGCACCTAGGTCGGCTAGTGCATCGTACACTACCGAATCACCCATCATACATGGTATGATAAAACTACCAGGGTCTCCTAATTTTGGAGGTACATTTTGTTTCTTTAAGATGGCCGAACATTCCTCATGGAGGAATGTGGCAGAAACGTCGTGGTATTTACCCTTCGAGGATATGAGATCCTTTAAAAACTTCCCGTAATTGGGCATATCCCTAAGAACCTCCGCGAGTGGCATGTTAATGCTAATTTGCTTAATCATGTCCGCAAATTTCTCATACCGCCTTGCGAGTCTGTCTTTCTTTAATGCTTTCGGGTAAGGAATAGGTTCCTTATGCACCTTTACTGGTGGTTCTTCGCTTTTCTTTGGCATGACCTCAGGTGGATCATCTTTCTCTTGTTCTTTGTTATCTTGCTCATTTTCATCAACCGGTATTTGTAAAATAGAAGGAGATAAAGGAACTTCCGGGGATTTTGTAGTCTCCGGTTTAGTAGTTAAACCACTTCTAGTAGTTATAGCATTTACATGCTCGTTCCTTGTTTGAGGGTTGTTGGGATTTACTTGAGTATTTGAGGGGAGAGTACCTGGTGGTCTCTCTGATAGTAACTGTGAGATCCTTCCAACATCTCTTTCTAAGTTTTGTATTGTAGCTTGTTGATTTCGGATTTGCTGAGTTTGGAGCTCTGCATTTTGCTCGTGCTTAACCATAAAATCTCTTAAGAGATCTTCTAAACCAGATTTCCTCTCAGGTTGAGGTTGCATAATTGCTAATGGTTGTGGTTGATTGAATGCTAGTGGTTGTGTGTGTTGGAATTTATTTTGATAATTTCGTTGAGGTTGATTTCGGTTATTATAACCTGGTGGCGGAATTCTTTGATTTTGATTTGGGAAATTCCGGTTATTTTGGTAACCTGGATTTCCTCCTTGATAGTTATTATTATTTGATCCTGAAGGTCCTCCTACTTGATAGCTGTTTATAGGAGGATATTTTAGGTTGTTTGCTTCTATAGCTGGAAAATCACTGAAGTTCATTTCACCTTTTCGTAAGTATCCTAAGAAATTTGCTTGTTCTTCCATTGTACTTTGATCACAATCTCTAGTAAGATGGGGACCTTGGCACAGTTCACATCCTACTCTGATAGCATGCATTTCCTTGGTTACTTTCTCGATTTGCCTTGCTTGATTTGTTATTTGAACTTTTAAAGAAGCAATTTCATCATTGCTTTCAATACTAGCAACATTTGATGATCTAGAAAATTCTATTTCTTGATGCCAATTATGAGAATGGGAAGCTAAATCAGCAATGATTGTGTGAGCGTCTTCAGGTGTTTTCTTCATGATCGAACCTCCGGCTGTAACATCTATATCTTTTCTAGTTGCCACATTGACTCCTTTATAGAATATTTGGACCTTTTGGAATGTATTCAACCCGTGTTGAGGACATATTCGAAGCATTTTATTGAATTGGGTCCAAGCTTCATAAAGAGTTTCATTAGGCTTTTGTTTAAAGTGATTTATGTCACTTTGTAATTTTGCTGCTTTTGAAGCAGGAAAGAATTCTGACAAAAATTTATCCATCATATCATTCCAGTTTTCAATATAACCTTCTGGTAATGAGTCTAGCCAATCTCTTGCATCATCTTTTAATGACCATGGAAAGATTTTTAAACATGCAACTTCATCGGTGACATCTTTGATTTTGAAAAGCTTGCAAATGCTTACAAACTTACGAAGATGCTCGTTAGCATCCTCATTTGGGGCTCCACCGAATTGACATGTATTAGTTACCATGTGTAAAAATTGACCTTTTATTTCAAAGCCATCACTCATCGTGGGTTGGATGATTGCGTGGCCTTGACCTTTTCTTGTGGCCTTCATTAATGCTTCCATCGTTTGATTTGTATCAGCCATTTCTTCTTCTTCTTTAATAATCGGCTCTATGATTGGTTGAATTATTGGTTCAGAGTCGGATTCTAAGAAAAGTGACTCTAAATTTTTAGCAAGAGATTCTACTTCTTGAGTTCTTAAGCGTTCGTGGAATGTTCTTTCGGGTTCAGGATGTGAAGGAGTTAATTCAGCGTTGGAGGAACGTAAGTTCATACATTAATTTCTATTATGAGATCACTTCACTAAAGGTTTATCTAGGGTTACCTATTTGTTTCTCCTTTTTTAGTGTTTTTCGGTGTTTTAAAATTACTAGTACTTTCTATTTCTTTTTGTTGTTTTTGTCCTTTATTAATTCTTTGAGGTTCCGGATTAAGTTTAACGAGTTTAGGATTGAACGGATCATACAATTTGGGAAATTGTACAAAGAATTACAGGATTTATTCAAAAACTTTGAACTTTCTTGGAAATGAATTTCCTCGAGAGGATCGAATAACATAAAAACAATGATAAAAACCTTTAAACAAACAGATTATCCTTCTGATTTTTGCCCACGTTTCGAGTAGCCAAAAGATGCAGCAGAGGGGCAGGATCCTTCAAAGACCAATAAAATTGGTGATCCAACAACCCGGTCCACGTACAAATCCAACTACTACTACGAATCAGAAAAATTATCTATTTATTTAACTGCCAACTCCCCGGCATCTGCGCCAAAAAGTTGATGTGTGCGATCGAGACCTTTATTTATAAACGGATTTGAGTTGTTTTGTTACACGAATTGATTTATTGTATATGTGGTATTTTATTGATTTTAGGTTGATTTCACACATATATATAGGCAACTAGTCCTATCCGTGTAGTTTAGTTTGTTGGTAAATCCGATTCGTTCTACAGGGAGATGGAGTGTTTAATGGTTTTTTTAATAGTCTTTGATGTCAAACTTAATTAAAGGAGGTTTTGGATTAGGCATTTATAGTAACAGTAAAAGAAAATAACTTAAACTAAATTACTAAATGAAATTACAAGATTACAAAAATTAACTTAAAAAGGGAATCTAATTGAAATTATACTAATTATGACGCGACAATTATATTACTAGATGGTAATTAGTAAAATAGTAATTTTTAATAAAACTATATGTTTAGAATTTTGTTTTAAGTAATTATTATATAAACTTATTTAAATTAACTAAATGATATTTTTAATAAAACTAATACAAATTAAAAGGAAATTAATTAATTAACTAATTATAAACTAGTTACAATTTATAAACTTATAATAATTAATACTAATTTTAAGATTAAAACATTTATTAAGGTATTTTATAATAAGTAAAACTAATTAACTTAATTAAAATAACTAATAACCTAAATATATATAATTAAATAATTAAAACCCTAAATTTAACCCTAGCTGTACTGTAGCCGCGTCAGAACCTTACACGATTCGTGTGATGATACACGATTCGTGTATGTGTAAAAGTATGTGACAGATTACTGTTACGAAAAATAAATGTTTTTATGTATTTTTCTAATATTTTAAAATGGTAAATCGTAAATAATAATAATAATACTTTTATAACAAATATAAATAAGATAAATGGGAGTGTTTACTTAATTGTGTCACCCCTAGGTCCATGGATTGTTTTAAGTTTTACGCCCTATTAAAATGTTCTAGTATCAAACTTTACATTTTTCTCTCGAATAAATATAAGGTTACAACTTAACTAAATAAAATCTAATTTTCATTGGATTCTTTTTAGAAAGCTACTATTCCCTAAGTATTTAAATTGAGACCTAGCCTAGTTTTGACCTTCGCCAATACCCAAATTATAACGGTTTCCCTTTTTATAATTTCACATTCATATAATTTATTGATATCACCCAAACCACCGAAGTTTATTTCTAAATTGGTGTCAATAACTTATCCATAAATTCGTCTAGATCATTTTTAATGTTGAAGCTTAATTTAGGTAAATAAATATAACTTTCGTTATTTAAATTTACTAAATTAAGCGGCAAGGGTTAAATACCTAATTACATAAAAATGGTTCTTTTAACTAGGCTCAATATTAAAAATACTAAAGTTACATTTTAACTTTACTAATGGTAACAATCCATTTCACTAGGGTAGACATAAAAATATAGATATGCAAACATAATAACAACGCTAATTTTAACAGAGTAAACTTACTAAAATATCTTCACTTGCATTAACTTCAAATGGTAGAAAAATTACAATAATAACACCCCTTTCACGCGTACAATAACACCCTTTATCACGAACAATTCACCCTTAATATTACAACTATTTTTAACCTTGAACTAATAGAGTAATAAAAATTACAGAATAATAACTTGCGTATAATAATTGTATGAAAATATGTGTGTAATATTGTCCCCCCCTGTTGTCTCTGCATACTCCGTATTTAACATTGAGGATTAGTAGTAGGTGAACTCAACTGGCTTGATGGCTGTAGCACTAGAGAAAAAGAAGTAATTTTTAACTCCAAAAGCAGCCGCCCCTTATCTGATGAATGATTAAATTCGGCCTAACATTACACGATTCGTGTATCACTACACGATTCGTGTGAGAACAAATATTCTACACGTTTCGTGTAGACCTACACGATTCGTGTAAGATCAAATAACAGTTTTCTTCATTTTTCTTCTTCAGTTGTTCTTTGTTGATCCCGTGTTGACGTGTACAGATTTGGCACTTCTCATTTGAACTCTTTTCTTCTTTCATCTTGTACTTTCATTCGGATAAACGTTTCTTGATATAAATCTAGTTAAAACTATCGTTTTATCGTCGTTTCTTCTAACTTCACTCTTTTGTCGTTTTTCTCGTGAAATGCGCATTGAATGTCTTTGTAGATGATAAAAACCTATGAAATATAAGTGATATTGCGTTGAATAATATGTATGTTTAGAGCAATATCAATTATCACCATAAATACTACTATTAAGGTTGTTATTATTACTCCTAATATTACTATAAGTATTATTATTTATGTTATTATGAGTATTATTATGTAGTTACTAAAATCATTATCATAATTAAAATTAACAATAAAATTAATATTTTTACATTTACTATCATTAATATCATTATTATTATTATTAATATAGAATTATTAACATTAGTAACTCATTAATAATATTAAGTATTATAAACATTTTTACCTCTAGTAATATTATTTTAATATTATTATAACTACTACTACTAATATACAAATGATATATTTAAATACATATAACATAACAAAAATTAATATTTTTATATACAAAATGAATATATGAAACATATATATACTATTAATATAAAAGGGATATAACTAATAAATTTATATATATATTTATTCGATTTCCACTATGTATATTGAGAAATATACAAATGATATAGGTTCGTGAATCCAAGGCCAACCCTGCATAGTTCAGTATCGTCGTATGAATATTTTTACTACAAAATATCGTATCATGAGTTCATTTGATTCCCTTTTACTCTTTATATTTTTGGGACTGAGAATACATGCGCTGTTTTTACAAATTATTTATTAAATGCTTTTGAAATATATTTTGAACTGAGAATACATGAAATGCTTTTATAAATGTTTGACGCAATATGACACAAGCAAAACATTCCTCGAATAAATTATTATGCAGACAGAAGTTCTGTGGATTATTATTGAATTAGTTGGAAGTTATAATTGCCACTAATTGTTGTGAATATTTCCCCTTGATTATTATTGCTTGGTAACCTAAGAATTAGAAAATGGGTATGACCCTAATTCACGCGAATCCTAAAGGTAGCTACCAGGTTTAACACCCCCACCCAGAATGTTCACTAGACGGAAGAGCTAGTGGGCATGGTGTTTAGTACTTTGAAGTTTATATATTATACGGACGAGATATTCTATTTTGGGGATATTATTGATGCACATTATATGTTAAGGTCAGTTACCATGTTGAGCAATGAAAGCAAAGTGAATGTTATGTATCGAGAGAATGATTTTTATACACAGGTTATGTGTATTATATTTTGTACACGAGATATGTGTACGATTATTTAAAAATCGCGAGGCAACCTACGGGGGAGAAAAGGATACGAACCTACTCTGCTAAGCATTATGAAAAATGGTTTTGTAAACGAGATAGGTGTACTATATTTAAATCTTGTGGTCTATCAAAATGATGAATTTTACAGTTTATGATAAACCTATGAACTCACCAACCTTTTGGGTGACACTTGAAAGCATGTTTATTCTCAGGTATGAAAGAAATCTTCTGCTGTGCATTTGCTCATTTTAGAGATATTACTTGGAGTTATTCATGGCATATTTCAAAAGACGTTGCATTCGAGTCGTTGAGTTCATCAAGAATATTATTAAGTCATTTATAGTATGATATATTATGAAATGGTATGCATGCCGTTAACTTTCGATGTGATGAAATTTTGTCTTTTAAAAATGAATGCAATGTTTGTAAAATGTATCATTTAGAGGTCAAATACATCGCAATAAAATCAACTATCGTGAATCATTTATAATGTATATGAACGGGTCCCTTCATTATGGGCATTTAGAACCGCTTACAAGACACCAATAGGCACCACACGATTTCGTTTTAATGACCCGTCCTAATCCATCTGGATGAATACATTACATTTGGTTACATCGCGAGGTACTTGACCTCTATATGATACATTTTACAAACATTGCATTCGTTTTTAAAAGACAAACTTTCATTACATCGAAAGTTGATGGCATTCATACCATTTCATAATATATCCAACTATAGTTGACTTAATAATAATCTTGATGAACTCAACGACTCGAATGCAACGTCTTTTGAAATATGTCATGAATGACTCCAAGTAATATTTCTAAAATGAGCAAATGCACAGCGGAAGATTTCTTTCATACCTGAGAATAAACATGCTTTAAAGTGTCAACTAAAAGGTTGGTGAGTTCATAAGTTTATCGTAAACAATAAAATTCATCATTTTGATAGACTACAAGATTCAAATACAGTACACCTATCTCGTGTACGAAACCATTTTTCATAACGCTTAGCAGAGTAGGTTCGTATCCTTTTTTCTCCCGTAGGTTGCCTCGCGATTTTTAAATAATCGTGCACATATCTCGTGCACAAAACTAATACACATAACCTGTGTATAAAAATGATTCTCTCGATACATAACATTCATTTCGATTTTATTGCTCAACATGGTAACCGACCTTAACATATAATGCGCATCAATAATATCCTCAAAACAGAACATCTCGTCTGTATAATATATAAACTTCGAAGTACTAAACACCACGCCCACTAGCTCTTCCGTCTAGTAAACATTCTGGGTGCGGGTGTTAAACCCGGTAGCTACCTTTAGGATTCGCGTGAATTAGGGCTATACTCGTTTCTAATTCTTAGGTTACTAAGCAATAATAATTAGGGGAAATATTCATAATAATTAGTGGCAATTATAACGTCCAACTAATTCAATAATAATCCACAGAACTTCTGTCTGCATAATAATTTATTCGAGGAATGTTTTGCTTGTGTCTATCTCGTCAAACATCTTAAAAGCATCTTAGTCCAAAAATATAGATTTCAAAGGCATTTAATAAAACAGTTGTAAATCAGTTATAAAGCAAGCGCATGTATTCTCAGTCCCAAAAATGTAAAGAGTAAAAGGGAATCAAATAAACTCACAATACTGTATTTTGTAGTAAAAATACATGTGACGACTTTGAACAAGTGTAGGGTTGGCCTTCGATTCATGAACCTATATCATTCGTATATATATTAAAACATATAATTGTAATTGAGCAATTATATATATATTTTGTTATTAATAATATACTTGTTATACTATATATTTTTTTTATAGATAAATTAAATATATTTAGTTTATATGTTTTATATAACTATTACTTATCATTAATAATGAAAACTGTATATTAAGGTTTACTATATATATTTATATAATAATTGATATAGCTTAACTAATATCTTTTTAATAATAATAGTATAGCGTAATGTATTTTTATATAAAAGTATCTATTTATGATAATATTGATTGTTTGGGTGATAACAAAATAATAATTTTAGTAAGAATGATAATAATGATAATAAGTTTAATAATAATAATACTAATGATTATATTAATAATAATAATAATGATAATATTTATAATAATACTTATGTTACTAATAATAATAATAGTACTAAAAGTGATACTAATACTAATATTAATCATAGTATTTATGTTCTCATGATAATACATATATTAGTCGTTAAAACAAATATAATAATAACAATGATAATAATAACAATATTCTTATTTATAACTATAACCATAATAAGAATAATGATAACTAATACTTGAATGACAAAATTTATAATAATAAATACATTAATAATGTTAATAATAATTATAATGGTTTTAATACTTACAACTATGTTAATAATAATAATAAGTGTTCGAATACTAATAATAACAATAATATCAATAACAATAATAATAATCATAGTAATAACAATAAAATAATAATAACAATTACAATAATAATTTATAATAACAATGATAATAATAATAATAGTAATAATAATGATAATAATAATAATAATAATAATAATAATAATAATAATAATAATAATAATAATAATAATAATAATAATAATAATAATAATAATAATAATAATAATAATGATGATGATGATGATTTTTAATATGTAAAACTACCTTAGAAGCCCATTTTAAAAAGAATTACACCAAGTAGGGATCGAACCCGAGACCTCTCGAAACCCAACACCATCACTTAACCATCCCTCCAGTTCTATTTTTCTATATTAAAACTCTTCCCATATTTTTATAACCCGTAATTAAATAGTTCTTCTTCTTCATCAACATGGAGTTTAATCAGAGATTAACCACAGCTAACAACACTTAATTCCTTTAGTTTTAGGAATTTCCAACAATACAGAAACGCTTAGAACTTGTTTAAAATAATTAAAATAGAAAGCAATTAAGAAAAAGAAATTGAAACAGAAAAATAACACGATGAAGAACTCAAATCCTAATTTCGAATTCAAGGCTGTTTTACATTATACTTACAACATGAAAAGTGTTTTAAATCACCAATAGAAACTTTGTGATTCCTCAATTTCAACAGAAACATTTTATTAGAAACAGATTTCATGAAGAACAGATATTTTGACTTTTTAATATTAAAGTTTGACTCAAAAATTCGAATTCAATATAGAAAGTTGGAATTTCAAACTTTGCAGGTAGTTTATACACCTGATTCCTAACTAACCTGCATTTATGAATTTTAAAATTTCATTTGAAATAAAGCTTTTGATTAAATAATATGAAAACAGAGATAACGGGTCTGTGTTTTTTTTAATTCAATCAAATAAAAGATAAGGGTTTGTAATTGATAATGGTAGTGAAAAGATATTGGAATGACTCAATTACTCGCTTGAATTGATCAGCTATATAAAAAAAAATGGGTCTCAATTTGTAATCACAGATAACAAATAAAAAATAAATAAAAAATTAAAATAAAGTAAATTGTGAAAGGATTTGATTCGTACGAATTGATATTGAGGTGTAACAAATTTGAGACAAAAACAAAACCTATTCCCAATCAGATAACGATAGGAAACAGATTCAAGTGAAAAATCTTGCTGTTATATCATTTAATAATAAATACATATAAATATAATAATAATTCTATTAATATTAATAATAATAAATAATAATAATGATATTAATAATATTAATATTGATTATTGATAAAAAATAATATTATGATAATATTGTTAATAACAATAATAGTAATAATAATACTAATAATGATATAACAAATTACCTGTAACAAATTTCATATTAAAATTTTATGATACTAATAATACTAATAATAATAATAATAAAAATAATAATACTGTTAATATTAATAATAATTATCATAATAATAATAATAATATTAATAACAAAGATAATAATTATTGTTAATAATAATGTTAATAATAATATTATTAATGATAATATTAATAAATTATATTAATTTTATAATAATAATAATTTATGATAATATTCATGATAATTTCGATGAATTTAATAGTAATCATTAATAATGATAATAATAATTTTATTAATAATACTAACGATAATACTAGTTATAATAATAATAATAATAATAATAATAATAATAATAATAATAATAATAATAATAATAATAATAATAATAATAATAATAATAATAATAATAATATTAGTAATAATACAACAATTTTTTTACATATCAATTTCATATCTATTTGCTATATATAATAATATTACAAATACTGATATTATAATATTACAAATACTGATATTACTATTAATATTGAAGGCAATAATATATAGATTCTTTTTATATACGCAAGTAAGTTTAGTATGTTGATATAATATCTTATTTGTTATGTAATGTTTAATAACTATATTATATATCCTATGATAACATTTATTGGATATTGAATGTTTATATCTACGTATTACCATATAATAATTATTAATTGTAATCATATATATACATATAGATTTATAATAATATCATGTATATTTTTTGTATATATTCATTCTATTTGTACTTAATTATTTTGTTTATTATTTTACATTTTAAATTCTAAATTGATTAAAGTGTATTTTATTAATTCAAAATATTTCTACTTACATATATATTTACACACAACTGTTCGTGAATCTTCGGGGATGGTCAAAGGTTAAATGTATTCATGTAAATTGTTCCAAAGTTTTCGAGACTCAACATTATAGACTTTGCTTATCGTGTCAATCACATAAAGATTAAGTTTAAATTTGGTCGAAAATTTCTGGGTCGTCACAGTACCTACCCGTTTAAGAAATTTCGTCCCCGAAATTTTATCGAGATCGTCATGGCTAACAGTAAGAATGTTTTCCTGGCGAATGTGAGCTGATAAATAGAGTTTTATTACTATTGAGTAATAAGGATAAAATAATTTGATTATTCGAAGAGTACGAATGAAGCTATCACAAGATAGTGAACTGAGGAAAATAAGATTCTTCTTGACTTTTGACGTAGTCAGGGTTGATTTTCGGAATTTAAGGGATTTAGAGGAAATCTTTGTATTATGATTTGGTTCTCCGGTAATTAAGGAAATTAGAATCTTCTTTGATTAAATGCTATAATATGTTTCGATTGCTCTGTCGGATATTTTACTATAAATGAACTTCTTCTGTCCCATTATTTCCACAACTCTCATCTTTTATACTTCAATTCATATTTCTGAAACATTTTCCAAATTATCAGAAGTCACTGGAAAAGATAGAATTATCAAGAAAATATATTCTTGATTTGTTTAGAGATTAGGTAGAATGTAAGAGTCGTGTACATGGGACATGATGACGGTAGGGTCTGTGAATCATCATGTTCCATTAGAAACTCAGCATGACTTACTGTAATATAATCACGTTGATCAAGTGTCATTATATTATACTAACTCATGCTTCAGTTCCCAACACTACTTCAATATCATTCATATTTTAAGTTTGAACTTTTCAGAATTTTAGAAACTAAAATAGTTTCCTTTCTGATGTAACACTGATAGCGCGAAAAGATAAATGATTTCAGATAAGAATAGTTATGAAAATATCTTCAGAAATATCGAGGATATTTATAATGAAAGATACGATGATATCTTAGAATTTCTAATATCGAAGGATGATGAAGAAGATTTGTCCGTAACGGTTTAGAGTCAGAAGTAAGGTATTCGTTAATGACTTTAGTAGAGACTGAATCATTTGGATTTTTTGAAGCCAGGTTTAGTCTTTGTGATTTATCCACAGTCTCCTTCATGGTTTGCTTAAGACGTTTTTCAATACCAAATTTTCCTTATTTTCTGAGCATTTTCAACGCACTACTCTTTATCATTAAACTTCCGACTGTTAAGGTTATTTACAGTTTTTGCTGCTTCATCAGCATTTTCAAAATTCAGAGTATTGATTCGTAGACTGGGTGCTTTTCAGAATTTCAGAATTGAAGATCAAAATTCTAAGAGATAAATGTTATATGTATACATATAACTGTTGATGTAAAAACGCTGCGAGATTCAAAATACTGATTGCTGATTTCTGGTAATTGGTATGACATTTCTCGTTACAAGATGCGGATGAGTTCATGATAAGACTTCACTAGATAAATATAGTGATTTGTTTAAGAGATTTAAGCCAAGGAGCAACGAGGTTGTTGGTACGTCTGCTGGTAATATGGTGGAATAATAAAGGTTCCCTGGTAACAACAAAAGAGCACGCATATATATCATGGTTATAATAAGGTTGTTTCTAACTAAAAGTCGAAGTTGACTTGCTGGAGCTGTGACAAAATTAGCTAATTTAAAAAAGAATTGCAATGTTATTTTCGGCAATAACAATGCCAAAGAAGCTAGCACAGATATGTGTTAAACGTTTACTCAGGTTCTGAGTATTTTTAGGTGCATAACTATATGCATCAATATTTTCTTTTGTAGATGAAGTGCGGTTGGTTCATCCTCTCGATTGAGGTGTTTTCAAGAATCATGAAAAGTTTGAACGCAGATTTTAATCATCAAGATACAAATGAGGTTTAAGATGAAATCAAGTGGCAAACTTGAAAGAATTTTTAGTTTCATATGTTATAATCAATATTTTAATTCATTTTAATTGTCCAATGTTATTAGTCCATAGTTAGTAGTCCACAATTAGTAGTTCGACAATTCATATATAGTTTAATATATAATTTTCGAATTAATTAATACGTGTCGTGACCCATTATATACATGTCTCAGACTCGATCACAACTCAAAGTATATATATTATTTAGAATCAACCTCAACCCTGTATAGCAAACTCGAACATTACCGCATATAGAGTGTCTATTGTAGTGACCCGAACTTTTCCATGATTATATATTATATGAGATTAATATTTACATGAATAAATGTTTCCAACATGTTAAGTAATCAAACTTGTTAAGACTTGATTAAATGAAATAGGTTTCATGTAGACAATTGACCACCCAAATTGATCGGCGATTCATGAACGTTAAAACTTGTAAAAGCTATATATATATATATATATATATATATATATATATATATATATATATATATATATATATATATATATATATATATATATATATATATATATATATATATATATATATATATATATATATATATATATATATATATATATATATATATATATATATATATATAGTTAACATGATATTATGATAAGTAATTATCTCATTAGCTATATTAACAATGAGTTATATACATAATAATGAGACTACTAAGTTAAGAAACTCGAAACGATATATATAACGATTATCGTTATAACAACGTCTTACTAAATACATATGAATCATATTAAGATATTGTAACACTATATTTAACATGATAAAATGATAATTATATACATCATTAAGTATGTTAACAATGAACTACATATGTAAAACAAGACTACTAACTTAAGAATTTTGAAACGAGACTTATATGTAACGATTATCGTTGTAACGACATTTTAATGTATATATATCATATTAAGATATATTCATAAATTATAATATCATGATAATGTAATAATTTAACATCTCATTATATATAATAAACAATGGGTTAACAACATTAAATGAGATCGTTAACTTAAAGGTTTCAAAACAACACTTACATGTAACGACTAACGATGACTTAACGACTCAGTTAAAATGTATATACATGTAGTATATTAAGATGTATTAGTACACTTTTGAAAGACTTCAAGATACATATCAAAGTACTTCTACTTAACAAAAATGCTTACAATTGCATTCTCATTCATTTTCATCAACAATTCTACTCGTATACACTCGTATTCGTACTCGTACAATATACAGCTCCTAGATGTATATACTATTGGTATATACACATAAAAATCTGCTCCTTAGTAGCCCTAAATGATTAATAACATGTGGGACTCAAAGCTTTGTCATCTAATACCAAATATCTAACTAGAAAACAAGTTACATGTTTTATATCATAAATTATTAAACTAAAATACAAACTAGAATTTCCTTTAAATCCCATCCATGATTCACGACCAAAAATACCTACAAACACTTTCATTCTTCAATTTTATTTATCTAATTAATCTCTCTCAAGTTCTATCTTCAAGTTCTAAGTGTTCTTCATAAATTCTTTAAGTTCTAGTTTTATAAAATCAAGAATACTTTCAAGTTTGCAAGTATACTTCCAAGCTTTCTAATCCATTCCAAGTAATCATCTAAGATCAAGGAACCTTTGTTACTTACAGTAGGTTATCATTCTAATTCAAGGTAATACTCATATTCAAACTTTGATTCAATTTCTATAACTATAACTATCTTAATTCGAGTAGAAAATCTTACTTCAATTTGTTTTCGTGTCATGATTCTACTTCAAGAACTTTCAAGCCATCCAAGATCCTTTGAAGCTAGATCATTTCTTGTTACTTACAGTAGGTTTACCTACCAAATTTTAGGTAGTAATGATGTCCATAACATTATTCGATTCATATATATATAACTATCATATTCGAAGATCTAAACTTGTAATCACCAGAACATAGTTTAGTTAATTCTAAACTTGTTCGCAAACAAATTAATCCTTCTAACTTGACTTTTAAAATCAACTAAACACATGTTCTATATCTATATGATATGCTAACTTAATGATTTAAAACCTAGAAACACGAAGAACACCGTAAAACTGGACATACGCCGTCGTAGTGAAACCGGGGGCTGTTTTGGGTTAGATAATTAAAAACTATGATAAACTTTGATTTAAAAGTTGTTCTTCTGAAAAAATTATTTTTCTTATGAACATGAAACTATATCCAAAAATCATGGTTAAACTCAAAGTGGAAGTATGTTTTTCAAAATGGTCATCAAGACGTCGTTCTTTCGACTAAAATGACTACCTTTTACAAAATTGACTTTTAACCTGTATTTCCGACTATAAAATTATACTTTTTCTGTTTAGTTTCATAAATTTCAGTTCATTATGAAACCATAACGACTTGAATCACTCAAAACGGATTTAAAACGAAGAAGTTATGGGTAAAACAAAATTGGATAATTTTTCTTGTTGTAGCTACGTGAAATTTATAACAAATCCATAATAACCATAACTTAACTAACTTATATTGTACTCTAAAATATTATGTAACCTTGATAGACCATAGACACGTATGCAATGTTTTGACTTATCATATTGACGTCATCTATATATATTATTTGGAACAATCATAGACACTCTATATGCGGTAATAATCGAGTTAGCTATACAGGGTTGAGGTTGATTCTAAAATAATATATATACTTTGAGTTGTGATCAAGTCTGAGACTTGTATGCACTGGGTCATGGATTGATTCGAGATAATATATATTGATTTATTTATGTACTACTAACTGTGGACAATTATTTGTGGACTACAAACGTTGGACTATCAACTTAACAAACTTAAATCGTTAAAACATAATAAAATATGGTATAATTATATTTCGATCATACTTTGATATATATATATATATATACATATTTGTTATAGGTTCGTGAATCGACCAGTGGCCAAGTGTTATTTTCCGACGAAGTGATAATCCGTGAAAGTGAGTTATAGTCCCATTTTTACTATCTAATATTTTGCGATGAGAATACATGCAGTTTTGTAAATGTTTTACAAAATAGACACAAGTACTTGAAATTACATTCTATGTTGGATTATGAATACCGAATATCACCCTTTTAGCTTGGTAACCTAAGAATTAGGGAACAGACACCCTAATTGACGCGAATCCTAAAGTTAGATCTACGGGCACTAATCCCCCCATACTGGAAAAAGGTATGCTTTAGTACTTCGAGTTATTAATACAGATGGATTTCTATTTTGGGGATATTCTATATGCATTTTGTTAATGTCGGTTACCAGGTGTTTAACATATGAATGGTTTTTATGCAGTTTGCATGTTATTGAAAAATGGAAATGGAAATCTTGTGGTCTATTATTACGATTTGATAAATATATAGATTAAACCTATACCTCACCAACATTTTTGTTGACTTTTAAGCATGTTTATTCTCAGGTGATTATTAAGAGCTTCCGCTGTTGCATCCTAATTTAAAGACAAGAATTGGAGTCAGCATGCTTATAATATATTGTTTAAAAACTGCATTCGGAGATTTAAATTGATGTGTAAGATTGTTGTAAACCAATATGTAATATTCGTGTGTAAAACGTTATCTTTTAGATTATCATTACTTGATAATCTACGTTATGGTTTTTGAACCTTTATTGATAAAATAAAGGTTATGGTTTGTTTTAAATAAAACAGATGCAGTCTTTGAAAAACGTCTCATATAGAGGTCAAACCTCGCAACGAAATCAATTAATATGAAACGTTTATAATCGATATGAATGGGACATTTCAGTTGGTATCCGAGCATTGGTCTTAGAGAACCAGAAATTTGCATTAGTGTGTCTAACTGAGTTTGTTAGGATACATTAGTGAGTCTGGACTTCGATCGTGTTTACTTGAAAAATGATTACTTAACACTTTTGTTGGAAACTACATATTTTTTTACATGTAAATATTATGTGATATATTAATCTCTTAACGTGTTTGATATTGTGTGATAGATGTCTACCTCTAGTACAAATTCCATTGACTCACCTAATAATAATGAAGAGCCAAATGTATTTTGGGAAGATTCACAAATTTCCGAAGAGGAACCGGAAGAAGAGGAACCGGAAGAAGAGGAACTGGAAGAGGAGGAACTGGAAGAAGAAGAGGTTCCAGAGGAAGAAATATTAATAACTACAGAAAAACGGTTAAATAAAAGAAAATCCTCAACCAATGGACCAAAGTTAAAAATGGTCAATGGTGTTTCCGCCGAGGAAGAAAAATATTGGGAAAATTACCAATTTTTCCGATGAATCGGATCCCGACGAGGATTCCGATGATGTTATAGAAATTACCCCGGCACAATTTAATAAGGCAAAAGAAAATAATAAAGGAAAAGCTATCAAAATAGAAAAACTCGAGTCCAAAACAGATGAACTCTATGTTAACATGAAATATCCCGATGGGATATATCGTAAACACCCGTATTTCTTAAACTTTCACTATAACCCGGGAACATCTAAGCCACCAGGTTTTTCTAGACCATTTGTGAAAAGGACAACTCGTATTAGAGGAGCACTATCTATCCCTAGAAAATTAGCAAAACGAAATGAGTCTGAAGAAGAAGAAGAAATAAGTGAGTCGGAATGAAGAGTAGTAACCATGATGTGTAATATATGTATTGAAGTGTGTTTGTACTTTTATGTTATATGTAAAAATTGCTTGTATTGTGTGTTAATTATCTTTTATGAATCTAATCCTCGTCTATTTTATAGTATAAAAACACACAATAGACGTTAAGGATAGACAACCAAATATTTTAGAAGATTTACCAGGGGATATGATTGATAAAATCTTGTCTAAAGTCGGTCAGAATTCATCGGCACAATTATTTATGGCGAAATTAGTTTGTAGGACATTTGAAAGACGTTCCAGGCATGCCTTGGTTTATAAAAGGCTTTCCTTTAATAGATGGTGTATATCACATTAGGGAGAACCTAAGTTACGCCATGTTTTCTTTAAGGCATTAAGTGCGGAAAACCCTACTGCAACTTTCCGCTACGGGTTGAGAGCCTATTTTGACTCCATATATCCTAACATAGGACTTCGTTCTTTAGAAAGAGCTTCAAACATGCAACATAAAGAAGCATATTATGTTTACGGGTTAGTGATGTTCGCTTCTCACCAAATTGAGAAAAAGAACATCGGGTTGCAACTTCTAAATAAAACATTCCCACAAGTGACGGATTCAGTATTTGAAGTGAGAAATAAGGTTTTTAGATTGTTACGGGGCTGTTGGGCATTATGTAACCCTCGTCCTTTTGATGACGTTACAACATGTTGCCTAGCCAACGGTCATAATGGTTATTTTCCACAAGACCAAGGATGGGAAATAGTATTAGTAAAACCCGAATGCATGACTTGCGTCTGGACCTATGAATTACGTATCTTTATTGCCTTCGCGGAACGACTTGCGTTAAACTAGAATTGTCTTCGCAATTGCCTTGTATCAAAGTTATTGTGTGCTATATTTCATGCTATATGTAAAATAGCGGTATTGTACGTTTGTAATTTATTGTATAAAAGTTTGAACGTGAAATTTATTGTAATCAGTTTTTCATATAGAATTGTAGTAGTTGAATTGTATGTTAGCTACTAAGTATGAACTTAACGGGTATGTACTACCCGAATTAAAACTTATAAAATGCTAATATGAAGAAAAAGCTTTTATTAATAAGTTCATATTATGCTACAAAATACTATTGACTACTCTTAATATTCTATATGATTAACTCAAATCTTTTGACTATTTTTGAAGGAAACGGCACCGACGACTCATCAGCACTTAAACATGAGCGAGGAAGACTTCCGTGCTTTTCTTGCTGTGAACATAGCCGCAGTGTAGGCCGCAATGCAAAATAACAACAATAACTCCGGATCTAGCAGTGGAATTAATTCCACAAGGAATCGTGTAGGATGCTCCTACAAAGAATTCACTGCCTTTAAACCTCTAGAATTCGATGGAATCGAAGGACCAATCGGATTGAAGCAGTGGATCGAGAAGGTCGAATCGGTGTTTGCCATAAGTAAGTGCACTGAAGAAGACAAAGTAAAGTACGCTACGCATACCTTCACAGGTACTGCGTTAACATGGTAGAACACCTATCTCGAGCAGGTGGGACAAGATGCTGCTTACGCACTACCGTGGTCAGCATTCAAGCACTTGATGAACGAGCAGTATCGTCCCAGAAACGAGGTCAATAAGCTCAAGGTAGAGCTTAGAGGATTACGAACGCAAGGTTTCGACATCACCACGTATGAACGACGATTCATAGAGTGGTGCCTATTGTGTCCTAGAGCGTTCGAAGATGAAGAAGAGAAGATCGACACATTTGTAAAAGGGTTACCAGAAAGAATTTAAGAAGATGTGTGTTCGCATGAACCCGCCTCTGTAACATCCCGCGTTTTCCCGTTAAATTTATTTTAACACCGTCTTTTTTTTTAAAAAATAATATCTTTCGTATTTAAATTCGTCGACTCCGTTGACGAACGTTCATAATATTCTCGTTATTTAATTATAACATCTCTCGTTAACTTGCGTTTTAAAAATATTCGATCGGTTAAATCCCTCACCCGCTTCTAAACTCGAGGGACTAAAATTGACACGGGGCAAACTAGTTGACTAGGTCAACTAGTCCACCCCAATCACCACCATTCAACCATCTCCCTCTCTCTCTCTTTCTCTCTAGCAAGAACACACACAAACCCCAACTTCATAAAATCATCATCTAAATTCGATCTAGGAGGCTTACAACAAAACAAATTACATTTTCGTGATCCTCTCTTCATTCTCTACGATTTGATACTAACTTCATCGATTTTGGGTAACATTTCTAAAACTCTAGATTTCTCTAAATTCGTGTTTTTGATTTGAAATGGTGTTAGTTAGTGTCTATGGCTCGTGTCTAGCATGAATATATGATTTACTTGCTCGATTTGTTGTTTTGAGTAACTAGGTTGAACATTTGAAATGGGTTTGCTTAATCTTGCATTTTGGAAGATTAAATGTTGTTTGATTGTTAAAGTTCATGTTTTAATTGTGTTACTAGTATCACTAGCTTCGTTTTGATGCGTAGGTTGATTTGTAAAACTTCATAAACTTGATTAGTGATTTTGGTGATTTTGGATTAGGGTTGATAAGCTTTATATGAACTTTTGGTGCATCAAATGCTATGAATTGTTGTTGATAAGTGTTTAGTTGCAATGTGTGTTTGATTACCTTCGAAACGGCATATCATACATGTAAATTGGTTGCCCGAATCATGAAATGCGTTTTTAGAACTTGAAACTTTGATTATGAACGTTTAATGCGGTTTTGGGTTGTTGTAAGTGTTGAATTGCTTGATGAAATGTGTCTAGGTGTTTTCCTCGTCAAATTACCTTTCCGATGATATAAGATACATGTTCTAATTGTTTACGGATCATAAGATGTGGTTATTTGGTTTTTAGCTCGTGCATACTTGTGAAAAACAGAAACAGACCTGCACAGATGGTGGCGCGGCGCGCCCCATCCCCGCGCGACGCGCGGATTGGCCTGGTCAGATTCTGACCACTTTGTCACATTTCACGTGAAATGTTTGACTAGCTACCGACCTCCGATTCACACGAAACTTGTTCTAATATACTTGTATATGAATAATTAGCATAGAAAAATAGTTCGGGACCCGACCCGAACGCGTTGACTTTTTCGTTGACTTTGACCAAGTTTGACTTTTAGTCAAATTTAACCAAACTTTTATACAATCATTCTAACATGCTTTTATACTTGTTTCTTGTATGAAACTTGACAACGTGATTCACATGCTATACTTAATCGAGTCGTAACGAGCCATAGGACTAATTGAACACATTTCACCCGACCTTGTGTCGTAACCGGTTAATTGATATAACTTACTTGTTTAGGTCAAGGCTAAGCAACTTTCATGCACACGTTTACTTGTTGAAGTACCTTTATACTCGTGCACTCGAGGTGAGATCATAGTCCCACCTTTTCAACAACTTTTATACTTTTAAATCGTGGGCTGAGAAAACATATACTTTGTTACATCTTGTACTACTTACTTTTATGTTTTGAACACAAGTGTGAAAACAAACATTCCACGTGCGAGTTAGAACAAAAATGCCTCAATTCGATTATCATTAGTTACACTTGCAGGGTGTAAGCGAGAACTTATATTGTGTGGCCATACGGGTTTAACAAACCCTCATTCGGACGGTTCGCTACCGTTATGCGGATGAAATATATTTTTGTGTTTTAGTGCGGGTTCTAGCACTGTGTGATGGGGTAACGTTGGTTAAGTTTTGATAATTGAGTGCTCGCGTATAACAACACTTTTGGAATGCAAATGATTTGGATAACCTACGTTATGGAAATACAAAATCTTGTGGTTCAAAAACAACGTTTAATACTTACTAAACCTATGATTTCACCAACGTTTTCGTTGACAGATTTTTCTATGTTTTTCTCAGGTCTTGCACGATATGTGATACATGCTTCCGCTCACTATTTGATACTTGCATTGGATGTCGAGTATACATGCATTACTTGGAGCGTCTTTTGACTTTACTTTAAACCGTGTCGCCTAGATTTCAAATGTACTTATAACCTTGTAACTTAACTTTTGGTTGAACAATTCTTGTAAACTTTGAAAACAATCTTTATTTTGAAATAAGGGCGACATATATTGGTCAAACTTTGTCATAAAGACTTATGGCCAGGTAATGGGACCCACGTAGTCGACGCCGTCACTTGACGATTTGTCGGGGTCGCTACAGGTGGTATCAGAGCTTTGGTTGTAGGGATTTAGAGTTCATTTGTGTCCACCCCGAGTCATAGGGTACATAGGTGAATCTAGACTACAACCGGCATATAGACTGAAGTAGGAATTACTTGACTATTTGTGCATTTATACTCGAACTCTTCTATCATATCTAACTCGTATTCGATCTTGATCTTACGTTGATAAATTTTGTTGACGCGCCACCTTGACTTTATGAAGTAATGTTAAATGCACATGAGAATCAGGGTAATATAATTTCCGGGATTATATTACGGTGATTCATATGGACATTCCGACATTATGACATAAAGAATTTAAGGCGAGTCAAGGAAAATTTTCTCTACATCATCATTCCATATCATGATTAGTATTATTGAGAATACTAATCAACGATATTCTTGTGTCTTGAAGGAACAATGCCTCCCCGTCGCGGGCCACGTAATGAAACTTCCGAACAAGCTTTTCAATGCATGATAGCCGCCGCCATAGGTGCGGCTATGGCTAGTATCTCCTCCGACATCAATAACAACCACAACCACAACAACCATGGAGCCGGAAATTCAAACGAGGGTTGCTCCTACAAAACTTTCATGGGGTGCAAACCTCACACCTTCGATGGGACCGGAGGACCGGTTGTGCTCACCCGATGGTTTGAGCAAACAGAAGCCGTTTTTAGCATAAGCGGTTGTCGGGACCAAGACAAAGTCAAATATTCCACCCACACTTTTGCCGGTATCGCCCTCACATGGTGGAATACGTATGTGCTGTCGGTGGGTATCGATGAAGCCCACACACTCTCATGGGCCGACTTAAAGAAAAAGATGATCACCGAATACTTCCCGCGCGAAGAGACCCGTAAGCTCGAACACGAACTAAGAACTTTAAAAGCGGTCGGGAATGACCTAAAGGCATATAATCAACGATTTTCTGAGCTATCCTTGATGTGCCCAAACCTCGTGACCCCCGAACCTCTAAGGGTTGAACTTTACATGGATGGTCTTCCCAAGAGCATCAAACAAGGAGTAATGTCATCTAAACCCAATAATCACCAAGAGGCCCTGAATATGGCCCGTCAATTGATCGAAACGGTAGACGAGATTGAAGTGCCGGCACCTAAAGCCGAGGATGAGTCGGGTGACAACAAAAGAAAATGGGAAGCCCCCCAATCGAGTAACTACAACAACAACTTTTCCAAGGAACCTCTCACCCCCGTCGGCAAGAAAAGTTATACCGGGACACGACCTTTTTGCAACAAATGCCACAAGCATCATTTTGGTGAATGTGGCAAGCTAATTTGCCATCGGTGCCAAGGTAGTGGTCATATTGCCAAGTATTGTGGAAGTACCGCCCCCGTCACTCAAAAGGGGCCCGACGCACCAAAGCCGAGTATTTGCTACAAATGCGGCCAATCGGGTCATTTTAGGAATGAATGCCCAAAGAATAAAGTAAAAACCAACGCGCGCCGTTGAACTTACAACATCGACACCTAGGATGCCCGAGACGATGATGGACTAGTCACGGGTACGTTTTTTCACAACAAACCGTATATTTCATACTTATTCGATTCGAGTACCGTTAGACGTTTTATAACCAAGGATTTGACTCGTGCTCTTTATATTCCACTTTTTTTCCCCTAGATATTACTTAGACGATTTAAGTGACCAACGGAAAATATTGTGTGCCTATAAATTTTATTGGAGGATATACGTTAAGACTTTTGACTTGACACCTATAGAACTAGGGAGCTCGAAACCTATTCGTTAAAAAAAAATAAAAAAAAAAAAAAAAAAAAAATGTTTCCCCATCATCTTGTATAGATTGTTGTGAACTGAGTAATTTTCGGTTGGAAACCGATACCCTCTCCCTCGTATCCATTACCTCATGATTATTTGCACGAATCCCGTAGTTTCCAAATCGACCTCCGTTCCGGTTATCATCAATTGGGGGTTAAGTGAGACGATGTCTCCTAAGCCACTTTCCGAACTCGCAACGTTAGTTGTAAATCTCTCTTAGTACCGCTTGATTTATTTAGGGCTCGCCCGTATCCATAAACCTCCTTGAACCGCGTATGCAAATTCATATAGACTAATCTGTTATCGTATTTATAGATGACATCTTAACTTATTTAAGTAAAGGAAGAAAACGAACAACATCACCATCTTACGCTCGAACTTTTGAGAAAAGAGCAACTCTATACCAAATTCTCCAAGTGAGAATTTCTGTTGAACGAAGTCCAATTTTCTAGACCATAATGTTAATGGTCAAGGCATTACAATCAATCTCGAAATCAAGCCACATGTAATCAGGAAACTCTCCCCACCCAGACTTGTATTCGTAAAATCTTAGATCTCGTCTGTTATTACCGAAGATTCATTTCTGACTTTTCTCGTATTACACGACTTTAATCTCTCCGCGATCGAACCTTGAGCGTGATTCTTCACACCAACATTTCTAGCTAAATTCGTACAACACCAGATGGGACTCAAATATGGAAATATTTCTACTTGGACGCCGAAAGGCATACTCCCTCGACTCGAAATCAACGGGATGGAAATTCGTTATTTTGCACGAAGAATTCGAATACTAAATTGTGGATCCGATCAATATTCTTGTCATCACGTACCACACTACATACCTCTGTTATTTCACCGTTACCGTCTGATATTACTGGAAATTAAGATAACACACAATCCAACGATACTTCACTCTTCTTTGACTTAACGCCCTTGTGTTTCTGATAATCGGTCAACTATTATTCAACCCCGAACTATACAACTACGTGTACTACCTCGTTTCTCTTTCAGACTTCAACTTTTGACAACTAGAGGCACGTTATAGCAACCTCGAGATGTAAACTCATCCTATTCTAAGTCCTCATTTCACTACTATCGTTACCGTTCGCATTTCCGTTTAAGGAAACTCCTTGTGACATTTCTCCATGGATAGAGAAATTCCTCATATTACATAAGTATTCGCCATGAGGGTGAATAGTCCTAACGAACATTTTTCGAACCCTAACTAACTTGTTCAAACGTATCTTAAGAGATTCTATTCCAACACGGTGTATCTTTGTCAATTATTCCGTATCGAAATACTCGTTTCACTTCTAGTTTACAAGGAACCTTGGGAACCCGCTTAGACATGAGTACCGCGTACCACCCACAAACTGACGAACCGAGCAAACGAACGATTTACGTCTTGGAAAGACATCTCACAAACTCGTATTGTCACCTTTAGTAGATCACTCTTACAACAGTAGTTACCACTCGTGTGTTCACGCGCACTTTCCGAAACCCTATATGACCGCTAATGTCATACCCCTGTTCATTTAACCAAAGCATCACCCACCGAAATCTGAACTCCATCAAGAAACAACAATTGAAATCATTCAAATCCGAGGAGGGCTCGAGACGATCCGTAGTCGCCAGAAGAGTTATACCAAACTTAGATGAAAACCTCACAAATCCCAGTGTGTAACCGCGTAATAATGAGAACCCGCACCTTGGAAGGGTGTAATCCGTTTCGGGAATCAGGGAAAGTTAAACCCGCGACATGTTAACCCTTTTGAAACCTTGGGGCGTATTGGAACCGCTCCCTACCGTTTAGAACTTCCGACTCAATTAAGTTTCCGTTTACCCTACATTTCGTGTAACAAACTTAGAAACGTGTCCTGCGGAACAGGAACGTGCAATCCTGCTGGATACATCAACTATCGATGACAAACTTCTCTTCATAGGAAAACCAGTTGAAACCGGGGATCGTAAAAACCGAACCTTAATGCAACGTAAAACCCTGACTATCCCAATTCATGAGAACCCTCAAGAACGTACTTTCACTTATTCATAGCATTGACAACGTAAAGTCTCGAGTAAGAGATATCGACTACTACTTTCAACTAAATTTCGGGACGAAATTTCTTTTGAGGTGTGGATAATGTAACATCCCGCGTTTTCCCGTTAAATTTATTTTAACACCGTCTTTTTTTTTTAAAAAATAATATCTTTCGTATTTAAATTCGTCGACTCCGTTGACGAACGTTCATAATATTCTCGTTATTTAATTATTACATCTCTCGTTAACTTGCGTTTTAAAAATATTCGATCGGTTAAATCCCGTACCCGCTTCTAAACTCGAGGGACTAAAATTGACACGGGGCAAACTAGTTGACTAGGTCAACTAGTCCACCCCAATCACCACCATTCAACCATCTCCCTCTCTCTCTCTTTCTCTCTAGCAAGAACACACACAAACCCCAACTTCATAAAATCATCATCTAAATTCGATCTAGGAGGCTTACAACAAAACAAATTACATTTTCGTGATCCTCTCTTCATTCTCTACGATTTGATACTAACTTCATCGATTTTGGGTAACATTTCTAAAACTCTAGATTTCTCTAAATTCGTGTTTTTGATTTGAAATGGTGTTAGTTAGTGTCTATGTCTCGTGTCTAGCATGAATATATGATTTACTTGCTCGATTTGTTGTTTTGAGTAACTAGGTTGAACATTTGAAATGGGTTTGCTTAATCTTGCATTTTGGAAGATTAAATGTTGTTTGATTGTTAAAGTTCATGTTTTAATTGTGTTACTAGTATCACTAGCTTCGTTTTGATGCGTAGGTTGATTTGTAAAACTTCATAAACTTGATTAGTGATTTTGGTGATTTTGGATTAGGGTTGATAAGCTTTATATGAACTTTTGGTGCATCAAATGCTATGAATTGTTGTTGATAAGTGTTTAGTTGTAATGTGTGTTTGATTACCTTCGAAACGGCATATCATACATGTAAATTGGTTGCCTGAATCATGAAATGCGTTTTTAGAACTTGAAACTTTGATTATGAACGTTTAATGCGGTTTTGGGTTGTTGTAAGTGTTGAATTGCTTGATGAAATGTGTCTAGGTGTTTTCCTCGTCAAATTACCTTTCCGATGATATAAGATACATGTTCTAATTGTTTACGGATCATAAGATGTGGTTATTTGGTTTTTAGCTCGTGCATACTTGTGAAAAACAGAAACAGACCTGCACAGATGGTGGCGCGGCGCGCCCCATCCCCGCGCGGCGCGCGGATTGGCCTGGTCAGATTCTGACCACTTTGTCACATTTCACGTGAAATGTTTGACTAGCTACCGACCTCCGATTCACACGAAACTTGTTCTAATATACTTGTATATGAATAATTAGCATAGAAAAATAGTTCGGGACCCGACCCGAACGCGTTGACTTTTTCGTTGACTTTGACCAAGTTTGACTTTTAGTCAAATTTAACCAAACTTTTATACAATCATTCTAACATGCTTTTATACTTGTTTCTTGTATGAAACTTGACAACGTGATTCACATGCTATACTTAATCGAGTCGTAACGAGCCATAGGACTAATTGAACACATTTCACCCGACCTTGTGTCGTAACCGGTTAATTGATATAACTTACTTGTTTAGGTCAAGGCTAAGCAACTTTCATGCACACGTTTACTTGTTGAAGTACCTTTATACTCGTGCACTCGAGGTGAGATCATAGTCCCACCTTTTCAACAACTTTTATACTTTTAAATCGTGGGCTGAGAAAACATATACTTTGTTACATCTTGTACTACTTACTTTTATGTTTTGAACACAAGTGTGAAAACAAACATTCCACGTGCGAGTTAGAACAAAAATGCCTCAATTCGATTATCATTAGTTACACTTGCAGGGTGTAAGCGAGAACTTATATTGTGTGGCCATACGGGTTTAACAAACCCTCATTCGGACGGTTCGCTACCGTTATGCGGATGAAATATATTTTTGTGTTTTAGTGCGGGTTCTAGCACTGTGTGATGGGGTAACGTTGGTTAAGTTTTGATAATTGAGTGCTCGCGTATAACAACACTTTTTGAATGCAAATGATTTGGATAACCTACGTTATGGAAATACAAAATCTTGTGGTTCAAAAACAACGTTTAATACTTACTAAACCTATGATTTCACCAACGTTTTCGTTGACAGATTTTTCTATGTTTTTCTCAGGTCTTGCACGATATGTGATACATGCTTCCGCTCACTATTTGATACTTGCATTGGATGTCGAGTATACATGCATTACTTGGAGCGTCTTTTGACTTTACTTTAAACCGTGTCGCCTAGATTTCAAATGTACTTATAACCTTGTAACTTAACTTTTGGTTGAACAATTCTTGTAAACTTTGAAAACAATCTTTATTTTGAAATAAGGGCGACATATATTGGTCAAACTTTGTCATAAAGACTTATGACCAGGTAATGGGACCCACGTAGTCGACGCCGTCACTTGACGATTTGTCGGGGTCGCTACAGCCTCCATACAAAAGGCAAGTCGAATGCCTCACAAACTCATAAATCAGATTGAAGGAAGGATTAAAGAACATGCAGCCGAAGATACCAACACGAAACAATTCAAGAGAAAGTGAGAAGAAACCAGTGACAAGGGTCACTAATACAACAACGACAACAATCACAATCACAATTGCAACAACTATCCCAACAACCATAACATCAACCACAACAACAAAAATCGCAAACCCAACAACAACTATAACAACCGATTCAACAACAACAACAACCACAACAATAAACATCCCAACAATAATAACAAAAGGCAGAAGCTATGCCAGAGGTGTGAAGGATACCATCTGACCGGGTTCTGCCCGACAACATATACTAAGTATAAAAGAAGTGGTCATGGCGCGACGAAGTGTGAAGTCTACGGACCGGTGATTAACAAAAATAATGCAACAAATAATGTCGGGACAAATAATGCCGCCTTTATTTGTTATGGATGTGGGAAACTGGGCCACGTCAAGAGTAAATACCCAAACCAAGGGAATACAAATGGGCAAAGTCGTGGAAGAGTCTTCAACATCAATGCTGCAGAAGCGCAGGAAGACCCGGAGCTTGTTACGGGTACGTTTCTTATTGATGAAAAACCTGCCTATGTTTTATTTGATTCGGGTGCGGATAGAAGCTATATGAGTAGAGATTTTTGTGCTAAATTAAGTTGCCCAGTGATGCCTTTGGATAATAAATTTTTACTCGAATTAGCAAATGGTAAATTAATTACAGCAGATAATATATGTCGGAATTGAGAAATTAAACTGGTTAGCGAAACGTTTAAGATTGATTTGATACCAGTAGAGTTAGGGAGTTTTGATGTGATAATTGGCATGGACTGGTTGAAAGAGGTGAAAGCAGAGATCGTTTGTTACAAAAATGCGATTCGTATTGTACGCGAAAAAGGAAAACCTTTAATGGTGTACGGAGAAAAGAGCAACGCGAAGTTAAATCTTATTAGTAGTTTGAAGGCGCAAAAACTAATAAGAAAAGGTTTCTATGTCATTCTAGCACACATCAAGGAAGTCAAACCCGAAGAAAAGAACAACAGTGATGTTCCCGTCGTAAAAGAATTTCCCGATGTATTTCCGAAAGAATTACCGGGACTACCTCCACACCGATCTATTGAATTTCAAATAGATCTTGTACCGGGAGCTACACCAATAGCTCGTGCTCCATACAGACTCGCACCCAGTGAAATGAAGGAACTCTAGAGTCAATTACAAGAACTTTTAGAGCGTGGTTTCATTCGACCAAGCACATCACCGTGGGGAGCACCTGTTTTGTTTGTCAAGATGAAAGATGGTACATTCAGGTTGTGTATAGACTACCGAGAGTTGAACAAACTTACCATCAAGAACCGTTACCCACTACCGAGAATCGACGACTTATTTGATCAACTATAAGGCTCGTCGGTTTATTCAAAGATCGATTTACGATCCGGATATCATCAAATGCGGGTGAAGGAGGATGATATTCCAAAGACTGCTTTCAGAATGCGTTACAGTCATTATGAGTTTATGGTTATGCCGCTTGGGTTGACTAACACACTAGCTGTGTTCATGGACCTCATGAACCTAGTGTGTGGACCATATCTTGACAAGTTTGTCATTGTCTTCATCGATGACATACTTATTTACTCTAAAAATGATCAAGAGCACGAAGAACATTTGAGAAAAGTGCTAGAATTGTTAAGAAAAGAAAAACTATATGCCAAGTTTTCAAAGTGTGCATTTTGGTTAAAAGAAGTTCAATTCCTCGGTCACATAGTGAGAAAAGAAGGTATTCAGGTTGATCCAGCAAAGATTGAAACCGATGAAAAGTGACCAAAAACCCCGACGCAGATACGCCAGTTTTTAGGATTGGCTGGTTAATACCGAAGATTCATCCAAGATTTTTCCAAAATAGCAAAACCCTTAACTACATTAACGTATAAAGGGAAGAAATTTGAATGGAAGTATGAGCAGGAGAAAGCGTTTCAATTGTTGAAGAAAAAGTTAACTACGACACCTATATTGTCATTGCCTGAAGGGAATGATGATTTTGTGATATATTGTGACGCCTCAAAGCAAGGTCTCGGTTGTGTATTAATGCAACGAACGAAGGTAATTGCTTATGTGTCTAGACAATTGAAGATTCAGGAGCAGAATTATACGACACATGATTTGGAATTAGGCACGGTTGTTTTTGCATTAAAGACTTGGAGACACTACTTATATGGGGTCAAAAGTATCATATATACTGACCACAAAAGTCTCCAACATATATTAGATCAGAAACAGTTGAACATGAGGCAACGTAGGTGAAATGTCCCGTTCATATTGATTATAAACGTTCCATATTAATTGATTTCATCGCGAGGTTTTGACCTCTATATGAGACGTTTTTCAAAGACTGCATTCATTTAAAAAAAAACCATAACCTTTATTTTATCGATAAAGGTTTAAAAAGCATTACATAGATTATCAAGTAATGATAATCTAAAATATACCGTTTACACACGACCATTACATAATGGTTTACAATAAGAATATATTACATAAAAAAAATAAGTTTCTTGAATGCAGTTTTTACATAATATCATACAAGCATGGACTCCAAATCTTGTCCTTATTTTAGTATGCAACAGTGGAAGCTCTTAATAATCACCTGAGAATAAACATGCTTAAAACGTCAACAAAAATGTTGGTGAGTTATAGGTTTAACCTATATATTATCAAATCATAATAATAGACCACAAGATTTCTTATTTCAATATACATCCCATACATAGAGATAAAATTCATTTACATGGTGAACACCTGGTAACCGACATTAACAAGATGCATATAAGAATATCCCCTATCATTTCGGGAAATCCTTCAGACATGATAAAAACGAATTCGAAGTACTAAAGCATCTGGTACTTTGGATGGGGTTCGTTAGGCCCAATAGATCTATCTTTAGGATTCACGTCAATTAGTAGATCGGTTTACTAATTATTAGGCTACCAAGCAAAAGGGGCATATTCAGCTTCGATCATTCACCCATATAATGTAGTTTTATTTACTTGTGCCTATTTCGTAAAACATTTATAAAACTGCATGTATTCTCATCCCAAAATATTAGATTTTAAAAGTGGGACTATAACTCACTTTCACAGATTTTTACTTCATCGGGAAGTAAGACTTGGCCACTGGTCGATTCACGAACCTATAACAAATATGTACATATATATCAAAGTATGTTCAAAATATATTTACAACACTTTTAATACATTTTGATGTTTTAAGTTTATTAAGTCAGCTGTCCTCGTTAGTAACCTACAACTGGTTGTCCATAGTTAGATGTACAGAAATAAATTGATATATATATTATCTTGAATCAATCCATAACCCAGTGTATACACGTCTCAGGCTAGATCACAACTCAAAGTATATATATTTTTGGAATCAACCTCAACCCTGTATAGCTAACTCCAACATTACTGCATATAGAGTGTCTATGGTTGTTCCAAATAATATATATAGATGGGTCGATATGATATGTCAAAACATTTGCATACGTGTCTATGGTATCCCAAGATTACATAATATACTAGAATACATGTATAATACAATATAAGTTAGCTAGGATATGATTTTTATAGAATTGTTACAATATTTCCCATAGCTACAACAATCAAAAAATATTCAATCTTGTTTTACCCATAACTTCTTCGTTTTAAATCCATTTTGAGTGAATCAAATTGCTATGGTTTCATATTGAACTATATTTTATGAATATAAACAGAAAAAGTACAGGTTTATAGTTGGAAATATAAGTTACAAGTTGTTTTTGTAAGAGGTAGTCATTTCAGTCGAAAGAACGACGTCTTGATGACCATTTTTCAAAAACATACTTCCACTTTGAGTTTAACCATGATTTTTGGATATAGTTTCATGTTCATAAGAAAAATCATTTTCCCAGAAGAACAAATTTGAATTCAAAGTTTATCATAGTTTTAATTATCAAACCCAAAACAGCCCGCGGTGTTACTACGACGATGTATGTCCGGTTTAACGGTGTTTTTCGTGTTTCCAGGTTTTAAATCATTAAGTTAGCATATCATATAGATATATAACATGTGTTTAGTTAATTTAAAAGTCAAGTTAGAAGGATTAACTTTATTTGCGAACAAGTTTAGAATTAACTAAACTATGTTCTAGTGATTACAAGTTTAAATCTTCGAATAAGATAGTTTTATATGTATGAATCGAATGATGTAATGAACATCATTACTACCTTAATTTTAGTAGGTAAACCTAATGGAAATGTGAAAAAATAGATCTAGCTTCAAAGGATCCTTGGATGGCTTGAAAGTTCTTGAAGCAGAATCATGACACGAAAACAAGTTCAAGTAAGATTTCCACTCGAAATAAGATTGTTATAGTTATAGAAATTGAATCAAAGTTTGAATATGAGTATTACCTTGTATTAGAAAGATATCTTACTGTAAATAAGAAAGATTTCTTGAGGTTGGATGATCACTTTACAAGATTGGAAGTAAGCTAGCAAACTTGGAAGTATTCTTGATTTTATGAAACTAGAACTTATAGAATTTATGAAGAACACTTAGAACTTGAAGATAGTGAAGGTATTTCGTATGCCCGAGAGACATATTAAATTAACGTGGATAATATGTTTTGATCCAATTCGGGTCATACCCAATAACAAGCTTACCAACACTCATATGTATTTATTTTAATGGTTTAATTGTTAAATAAATACGCGACAGTTGAACTTTAGAAAATCGGTTTTCTAAAATATCATCACTTGGAATAAATTATTTGGATAATTTATATGTAATTATTTATAGGTTCAAACAATTATGTTGTGTTATATTTTATAAAATGGTTTATAAAATTATTGCAAGTAACAAATACGTGTTTATTTTATACAAGTTTTATAAAATTGTAACAAGTTTTATAAATGAAAATCTTGTTATAAAATATAAACATAATGGGCAGTTTTTTGGGTCTCTAAGACACCCCATGCTTGGTCTTATTTGTTACTTTTAAGACTACAAAGTCCAAAGATGCATGCACAACTCATAGACCAATGTTTGAATCATTCTTTCAAGTGAGACTACACTTCTAAGCTTGTAAAAAAACTGCATTTTTCCAGCCATTCTGCTGTCTAAAACCATGGCCCTAAGGGACCCTAAAGGAGGTTCTAAAATTTTTTTTGCAAGCTTAATTCAAGTGTCATTCAATTCCTAACTAAAGTCAAGGGTGTTGGGATTATTGCTTGGGGTATTACTTGCTTGAGGCTTCAAGTTAGAAGCTCCATTTTCTATCATCTTCATCATCATCTTGCAACCTTAAAATAACCCTCAACTAGCTTGAGGAGGTATGAACCTTCTCTACTTATTCTTATTTGTAAGTATATTTTTCAAGACTTGATATTATCATGGAATTTAACTAAATGCATTTACATATAAACATGAACTTAACAATATGCTTCCGCTTGCTTTAACACTAATTCAATTGGTTTTGTAATTATGTTAACCATAAGAACATGTTTTATGAACGTGTTAAATTCCATCAGATAGAACTTGAGAGAGATCAATTAGATGAAGAAAATTGAAGAATGAAAGTGTTTTTAGGTGTTTTTGGTCATTGGGATATGGATTAGATATAAAGGATGTGTAATTTTCTTTACTTGTAAATAAGTCATGAATGATTACTAATATTTTTGTAATTTTATGAGATATTTTATGCTAGTTGCCAAATGATGGTTCCCACATGTGTTAGGTGACTCACATGGGCTGCTAAGAGCTGATCGTTGGAGTATATATACCAATAGTACATACATCTAAAAGCTGTGTATTGTACGAGTACGAATACGGGTGCATACGAGTAGAATTGTTGATGAAACTGAACGAGGATGTAATTGTCAGCATTTTTGTTAAGTTGAAGTATTTTGATAAGTGTCTTGAAGTCTTTCAAAAGTGTAAGAATACATATTAAAACACTACATGTATATACATTTTAACTGAGTCGTTAAGTCATCGTTAGTCGTTACATGTAAATGTTGTTTTGAAACCTTTAGGTTAACGATCTTGTTAAATGTTGTTAACCCATTGTTTATTATATCTAAAGAGATGTTAAATTATTATATTATCATGATATTATAATATATTAATATATCTTAGTATGATATATATGCAGTTAAATGTTGTTACAATGATAATCGTTACATATATGTCTCGTTTCGAAATCATTAAGTTAGTAGTCTTGTTTTTACATATGTAGTTCATTGTTAATACACTTAATGACATGTTTAATTATCATTTATCATGATTAAACATAGTGTATCAATATCTTAATATGATTCATATGTATTTAGTAAGACATTGTTATAACGATAATCGTTATATATATCGTTTCGAGTTTCTTAATTCAATAAACTCAATTTTATGTATATAACTCATTGTTAAAATACCTAATGAGATACTTACTTATCATAATATCATGTTAACTATATATATAATCATATATATGTCATCATATAGTTTTTACAAGTTTTAACGTTCGTGAATCACCGGTCAACTTAGGTGGTCAATTGTCTATATGAAACCTATTTCAATTAATCAAGTATTAACAAGTTTGATTGCTTAACATGTTGGAAAAATTTAATCATGTAAATAACAATTTCATTTAATATATATAAACATGGAAAAGTTCGGGTCACTACAGTACCTACCCGTTAAATAAATTTCGTCCCAAAATTTTAAGCAGTTGGAGGTGTTGACGTATCTTCTGAAAATAAGTGTGGGTATTTCTTCTTCATCTGATATTCTCGTTCCCCGGTGAACTCGGGTCCTCTACGAGCATTCCATTGAACCTAAACAATTGGTATCTTGTTTTGTTTAAGTCTTTTAACCTCACGATCCATTATTTTGACGGGTTCTTCGATGAATTGATGTTTTTCGTTGATTTGGATTTCGTCTAATGGAATAGTGAGATCTTCTTTAGCAAAACATTTCTTCAAATTTGAGACGTGGAAAGTGTTATGTACAGCCACGAGTTGTTGAGGTAACTCAAGTCGGTAAGCTATTGGTCCGACACGATCAATAATCTTTAATGGTCCTATATACCTTGGATTTAATTTCCCTCATTTACCAAATCGAACAACGCCTTTCCAAGGTGCAACCTTAAGCATGACCTTCTCTCCAATTTCAAATTCTATATCTTTTCTTTTAATGTCGGCGTAGCTCTTTTGTCGACTTTGGGCGGTTTTCAACCGTTGTTGAATTTGGATGATTTTCTCGGTAGTTTCTTGTATTATCTCCACACCCGTAATCTGTCTATCCCCCACTTCACTCCAAAAAATCGGAGACCTGCACTTTCTACCATAAAGTGCTTCAAACGGCGCCATCTCAATGCTTGAATGGTAGCTGTTGTTGTAGGAAAATTCTACTAATGGTAGATGTCGATCCCAACTATTTCCGAAATCAATAACACATGCTCGTAGCATGTCTTCAAGCGTTTGTATCGTCCTTTCGCTCTTCCCATCAGTTTGTGGATGATAGGCAGTACTCATGTCTAGATGAGTTCCTAATGCTTGCTGTAATGTCTGCCAGAATCTTGAAATAAATCTGCCATCCCTATCAGAGATAATAGAGATTGGTATTCCATGTCTGGAGACGACTTCCTTCAAATACAGTCGTGCTAACTTCTCCATCCTGTCAACTTCTCTTATTGGCAGGAAGTGTGATGATTTGGTGAGACGATCAACTATTACCCAAATAGTATCAAAACCACTTGCAGTCCTTGGCAATTTAGTGATGAAATCCATAGTAATGTTTTCCCATTTCCATTCCGGGATTTCGGGTTGTTGAAGTAGACCTGATGGTTTATGATGCTCCGCTTTGACCTTAGAACACGTCAAACATTCCCCTACGTATTTAGCAACATCGGCTTTCATACTTGGCCACCAAAAATGTTTCTTGAGATCCTTGTACATCTTCCCCGTTCCAGGATGTATTGAGTATCTGGTTTTATGAGCTTCTCTAAGTACCATTTCTCTCATATCTCCAAATTTTGGTACCCAAATTCTTACAGCCCTATACCGGGTTCCGTCTTCCTGAATATTAAGATGCTTCTCCGATCCTTTGGGTATTTCTTCCTTTAAGTTTCCTTCTTTTAAAACTTCTTGTTGCGCCTCCTTTATTTGAGTAGTAAGGTTAGTGTGAATCATTATATTCATAGATTTTACACGAATGGGTTCTCTGTCCTTTCTGCTCAAGGCGTCGGCTACCACATTTGCCTTCCCTGGGTGGTAACGAATCTCAAAGTCGTAATCATTCAACAATGCAATCCACCTGCGCTGCCTCATGTTCAGTTGTTTCTGATTAAATATGTGTTGAAGACTTTTGTGGTCGGTATATATAATACTTTTGACCCCATATAAGTAGAGCCTCCAAGTCTTTAATGCAAAAACAACTGCGCCTAATTCCAAATCATGCGTCGTATAATTCTGTTCGTGAATCTTCAATTGTCTAGACGCATAAACAATTACTTTCGTTCGTTGCATTAATACACAACCGAGACCTTGCTTTGAGGTGTCACAATATATCACAAAATCATCTTTCATTTCAGGCAATGACAATATAGGTGCCGCAGTTAAATTTTTCTTTAACAATTGAAACGCTTTCTCTTGTTCATCTTTCCATTCAAATTTCTTCCCTTTATGCGTTAATGCAGTCAAGGGTTTTGCTATTCTGGAAAAGTCTTGGATGAACCTTCCATAGTAACCAGCTAGTCCTAAAAACTGGCGTATGTGTTTTGGAGTTTTCGGGGTTTCCCACTTTTTAACGGTTTCAATCTTTGCTGGATCCACCTGAATACCTTCTTTGTTCACTATGTGATCGAGGAATTGAACTTCTTCCAACCAAAATGCACACTTTGAAAACTTAGTGTACAGTTTTTCTTTTTTCAGCAACTCTAGCACTTTTCTCAAATGTTCTTCGTGCTCTTGATCATTCTTCGAGTAAATAAGTATGTCATCGATGAAAACAATGACAAACTTGTCAAGATATGGCCCACACATTCGGTTCATGAGGTCCATGAACACAACTGGTGCATTAGTTAATCCAAACGGCATAACCATAAACTCGTAATGACCGTAACGCGTCCTAAAAGCAGTCTTTGGAATATCATCCTCCTTTACCCGCATTTGATGATGTCCAGAACGTAAATCGATCTTCGAATAAACAGACGAGCCTTGTAGTTGATCAAATAAGTCGTCGATTCTCGGTAGTGGGTAACGGTTCTTGATGGTAAGTTTGTTCAACTCTCGGTAGTCGATACACAACCTGAATGTACCATCTTTCTTCTTGACAAACAAAACAGGAGCTCCCCATGGTGATGTGCTTGGTCGAATGAAACAATGCTCTAAAAGTTCCTGTAACTGACTTTGTAATTCTTTCATTTCGCTGGGTGCGAGTCTGTATGGAGCACGAGCTATTGGTGCAGCTCCTGGTACAAGGTCTATTTGAAATTCAACGGATCGATGTGGGGGTAATCCCGGTAATTCTTTCGGAAATACATCGGGAAATTCTTTTGCGACAGGAACATCACCGATGTTCTTTTCTTCAGGTTTAACTTCCTCGATGTGTACTAGAATGACGCAACAAACTTTTCTTATTAGTTTTTGCGCCTTCAAACTACTAATAAGATTTAATTTCGCGTTGTTCTTTTCTCCGTACACCATTAAAGGTTTTCCTTTTTCACGCATAATGTGAATCGTATTTTTTTAACAAACGACCTCTGCTCTCACCTTTTTCAATCAGTCCATGCAATTATTACGTCAAAACTCCCTAACTAGACTGGTATTAAATCAATTTTAAACATTTCATCCCCTAGTTTAATTTCTCTCTCCCGACATATATTATCTGCTGAAATTAATTTACCGTTTCCTAATTCGAGTAAAAATTTACTATCCAAAGGCGTCAATGGGCAACTTAATTTAGCACAAAATTCTCTACTCATATAGCTTCTATCCGCACCCGAATCAAATAAAACATAAGCAGATTTATCGTCAATAAGAAACGTACCCGTAAAAGCTCCGGGTCTTCCTGTGCTTCTGTTGCATTAATATTGAAAACTCTTCCACGGCCCTGCCCATTAGTATTCTCCTGATTCGGGCAATTTCTAATAATGTGGCCCGGTTTTCCACATTTATAACAAACAACGTTGGTATTACTTGCTCCGACACTATTCGTTTCGGAATTACTTGTTCCAGCATTATTTGTTCCTTTAGTTCTGTTAAACTTTGGTCCGTAGACCTCACACTTTGTCGCGATATGACCATTTCTTTTACACCCGTTGCAAAATGTCGTGCAAAACCCCTGATGATTTTCTTCACACCTATGACATGGCTGTTTTTGGTTTTTGTTGCCGTTGTTGTTATTGAGGTTGTTATTGGGATTGTTATTATTGTTGAAACGGTTGTTGTAGTTGTTGTTGTTTTTGGGATGTTTGTTGTAGTTATTGTTAGGATTGCGGTTATTGTTGTGATTGTTGTTGCGGTTGTTGGGATAGTTGTTGTGATTGTGGTTGTAATTGTTGTTGTTGTTGTACTGGTGACTCTTGTCACCGTGTTCCTCCCACTTCCTCTTGAGTTGTTTCGTGTTGGCTTCTTCGGCCGCCTGCTCTTTAATTCTTCCCTCAATCTGATTTATGAGTTTAATAGCCATTCGACTTGCCTTCTGTATAGAAGCGGGCTCTGGTAAAGTCACACCTTCTTGAATCCTTACTGGTAACCCTTTTACAAATGCATCAATCTTCTCTTCTTCATCTTCGAATGCTCCCGGACACAATAGGCACAACTCCGTGAATCGTCGTTCATATGTGGCAACGTTGAACCCTTGTGTTCGTAACTCTCTAAGTTCTGCCTTGAGTTTATTGACTTCGTTTCTAGGACGGTACTGCTCGTTCATCAATTGCTTGAATGCTGACCACGGTAGTGGATAAGTAGCATTTTGTCCTACCTGTTCAAGATAGGTGTTTCACCACGTTAACGCAGTACCTGTGAAGGTATGCGTAGCGTACTTCACTTTGTCCTCTTCAGTACACTTACTTATGGCAAACACCGATTCGACTTTCTCGGTCCACCGTTTCAATCCAATTGGTCCTTCGGTTCCATCAAATTCTAAAGTTTTGCAGGCAGTGAATTCTTTGTAGGAGCATCCTACACGATTTCTTGCGCCGTTAGCTGCATTGCTAGATTCAGAGTTATTGTTGGTATGTAGCGCAACCTGTACTGCGGCTATTTTTGCAGCAAGAAAGGTACGAAATTCCTCTTCGCTCATATTCATGGTGTGTCGAGCAGTCGGTGCCATTTTCTTCAAAATAGCCAACTGAATCGAGTTAATCATACAGAATACTAAGAGTAGTCAATAGTATTTCATAGCATAATGTGAACACATTTATAAAAGCTTTTTCTTCATATTAACGTTTTATAAGTTTAAATTCGGGTACTACCTACCCGTTAAGTTCATACTTAGTAGCTAATATACAATTCAACTACTACAATTCCATATGAAAAACTGATTATAATAATATATCACATACAAATATTCTTCAAACTTACAACTTCGCTATATTACATATAAAATGAAATATCGTACACTTTGATACATGACAGTTTTGAAGATAAATCTAGTTAATACGCAAGTTGTTCAGCAAAGGAAATAAAGACATGTAATTCATAAGTCCAGAAAGAAGTCATGCATTCTGGTTTTACTAAGACGACTTCCCATCCTTGGTCTTGTGGAAAATAACCGTTATGACCATTGGCTAGGCAGCATGTTGTAATGTCGTTAAAAGGACGGGGGTTTCGTAATGTCCAACAGCCCCGTAATAATCTAAAAACCTTGTTTCTCACCCTAACTACTGAATCCGTCACTTGTGGGAAAGTTCTATTTAAAAGTTGCAATCCGATGTTCTTTTTCTCACTTTGGTAAGAAGCGAACATCACTAACCCGTAAGCATAACATGCTTCTTTATGTTACATGTTAGAAGCTCTTTCTAATTCACGAAATCCTATGTTGGGATATGTTGAGTCAAAATAGGTTCTTAACCCGTAGTGTAAAATTGCATTTGGGTTCCCCGCATTTAACGCTTTAAAGAAAACACGGCGTAACTTACGGTCTCCCCAATGTGATATACCCCACCTATCAAAGGAAATCCTTTTATAAACTAAGGCATTTCTGGAAAGTCTTTCAAATGTTTGACAAGTTAATTTTGCCATAATTAATTTTGCTGATGAATTCTGACCGACTCTAGACAAGATTTCCTCAATCATATCCTCTGGTAGATCTTCTAAAATATTTGGTTGTCTACCCTTAACGTCCATTTTGTTTTTATACTGTAAAATAGAAAAGGATTAGATTCGTAAAAGATAATTAACAAACAATACAAGAAATTTTTACATAGAAAATAAAAGTACAAGCACACTACGATACATATAATACACAACATGATTACAACCCTCTAATCTGAATCACTGGTTTCTTCTTCTTCGGACTTGGTTCGTTTTCCTAATTTTCTAGGAATATATGGTGTTCCTCTAATACGAGCTGTCATTTTCTACAATAGTTTAGAAAAACCTGGTGGTTTAGAGGTTCCCGGGTCATTGTTACATTTTAGGAAATACGGATGTTGCCGATACATATAAATTTCATCGGGGTTGGAATCGGGTTTCTCTATTTTTATATCTTTTCCCTTATTATTTTCTTTCACTTTATCAAATTGGGTCGAGGTAATTTCTATAACATCATCGGAATCCTCATCGGGATCCGATTCATCGAAAAATTGGTAATCTTCCCAATATTTTGCTTCCTCAGCGGAAACTCCATTGACCATTATTAACTTTGGTCCGTTGGTTAAAGATTTTCTTTTATTTAATCGAATTACTGTAGGTATCAATATTTCTTCCTCCGGAACCTCTTCTTCTTCCGGTTCCTCCTCTTCCGGTTCCTCCTCTTTCGGTTCCTCCTCTTCCGATTCTTCTTCGGGAAGTTGTGAATCTTCCCAAAATATATTCGACTCTTCATTATTATTAGGTGAATCGATGAGATTTATACTAGTGGTAGACATCTGATGTGTGCGAGGTGTACTAGGAAATAGTATTATTTTTACAACGAAATACTATTAAATACGATACAATTTTACACAAGATATTTATTTATTTATAGAATGGATATACCTAAACCTTGCTACAACAGTTATAGGCAGTGTACCTAATCGTACAGTAGTGTAGTTTTTAGTAAGTCCGGTTCGTTTCACAGGGATCTTTTAAACAAGCTTAACGCTATATTTTTAACTTATAATTGTAAAAATACAAAAATATATATAAGTAGTATTTATTATTATAAAAGAGGGGTTTTTACCGTTTAGTGACCGGATTGTCGATTTTAAAACTTTAGTCGCAGTTAAAACCTAATGTAAAATATTAATTATATAAAAGACTTAATTTAAAACGTAAAGTAAATAACGAAAATAAAATTGCGATAATTAAAAAGTACGATAATTAAAAGTGCAATTAAATACAATGACAATAAATAAAAGTGCAATTAAATATAAAAATAAAGGAATTATGCTTATTTAAACTTCCGTAATCATGATGTTTGACGTGTTGATTTTAGTGTATTCCCGTGGGTTAATTATCCTTTGTCCTGGATTATTTAATATGTCCGTCTAGTTTTTGTCCATAACAGTCCATCAGTCATAAATATAAAGTGCGAGTGTCCTTATCCTTATATCCGAAGTCAAATATTTCAACTAATTGGGGACTTAAACTGTAACAAGGTTTTAATACTTTGTTTAATAATTACACCAGGATATCGACTGCGTGTAACCCAAGGTTTTAATACTTTGTTAACAATTACGCCAAGTGTCCTTGTACATAATTTCACCCCTGTTTTAATAATTCCATAGACTATTAATCCATTCCCGTGTCCGGTTAAATGAACGATTATTCGTACATATAAATATCCCGCCCATCGTGTCCGATCGAGTGTATATGGTTATTTATAGGTACGTCAAATTGTAAATATTTATATTAAAATTAACAAACTATCATTTAGTTAAACAAATATAAAGTCCATTAATAGCCCATAGTCTAATTTCCACAAGTGTAGTTCTTTTGTCCAAACCCCAATTATGGTACAAAGCCCAATTACCCAATTTTAAATATTTTAGTCCAACATCATGATTACTTCGTCTTAAATAAGCATAATAATAACTTAGCTACGAGACATTAAATTAAAAATAACATTAACCATAACTTACAGTGATTAAAAATAGCGTAGCGTTACACGGACAGAATTTTGACTTACACCCTTACAACATTCGCTAACATACCCTTATTATAAGAAATTAAAATTAAAATTAAAATTAAAATATATATATATATATATATATATATATATATATATATATATATATATATATATACGTTTATAGATAGAGAGATAGGATGGATATATATTTTTAAAACTGAGCCAAAACACGCGAATTTATAGCATGTGGCCTGGATTTCAGGGCCATGCGATCGCATGGAAAATATGCCTACAAGCCATGCAATCGCATGGTGGTAGGTATCAGCTCACACTCCTTTGTTTTCTTGTTTGCCAACGTTTATAATATATAATATAATATATAAATAATTTATATAATTATTTAAATATTATATTATATTCTTGTGCATAGTTGACTCATAATTTTTAGTCCGTTGCGTCGAGCGTTGAGAGTTGACTTTGGTCCCGGTTCCGGATTTTTGAACGTCCTTGCGTACAATTTAATATCTTGTATTTTGCATTTCGCGTCTTGTACTCTTGTAATTTTGAGACGTTTCTCATCAATAATTTGAACCACTTTGATTGTACTTTGTACTTTTGAGCTTTTTGTTCGTTTGCGTCTTCAAATCGTCGAATCTGTCTTTTGTCTTCACCTTTTAATATTTAAACGAATATCACTTGTAAATAGGACAATTGCAACTAAAAGCTTGTCTTTCTTGAGAGATGATGCTATGAAATATATGTTCGTTTTTAGCATTATCAAATATTCCCACACTTGAGCGTTGCTTGTCCTCAAGCAATATAGTCTTGAAATAAAAATACTAGAATCACTTCTTTATTCTTCACACTTTGTACATCAGTGATTTCTATACGGCGGTATGAACAATGGTAGTAACGTTGTGGTTTACAGTTCCACATGACTATGAAAATTTAGATCCTTAAGTAAATTGGATCTTTATGAAAACATTTGATCTTTTTGAAAATTAAATCTAGCTTTTACCCTAGATAAGTTTTCCGGAATAACCCTTCACCGGTGTTTGCAAATTGTTTTTGTGGGTTTGGTGGGTTTCAGATTTGAAAATTTTAGCTCAAAACTTATGGTTTTGTGTCATCCACTTGCTAACCTTGTATTGGGAAAGCAACACATCCAGTATACTTGCTCCGTATATTACCTTTCGGTAAACTACCGTCCGGTTGTAAAGGAAAGCGTTGAACAAGCAACTGTTAAGGCAATGTCCCCTGACATGCTTTTAATTATGGTCTATAACGTGTCGGATGCAATTACTATCCTTTGTAGGAGAAATGGTAAAGCTCACCCTTATGGTTTTTCGATCTGGCACAAGGTCCTGTCTTCGACCATGCTATGCAACCACCGTTCTTACGGTTGACACCCGATTTGGTTCAGGTGACCTAATGAATTCCAGGTGAATTCTCAGGATTTTACGTTCAATGGTAATGAACTCATTAAAAATGGGTTTTTAGAAAACAAATCGGTTTTAATTTTGATCAAAATATTTTCTCGTTCAAGCTCGAGTTTAGATATCATCGAATTCCATGAGTTTGTAATTCTCAATCTTTAAGGTCAATCTCAAGGATTGAGTAATATTAGGCTTAAAAGCTGATTTTTAATCTTTTAAGGAGATTATCCTTACTGGGGATCTGGTTCATTAGTCTTATCCAGCTAATTTGCACGGCGTCCTCCCCATTTTACGAGACAGATCCTCTCATGGTTAGGATAAGTCTGACCACTTGGCGACCCTGTTTGATGCTGAGGTCCGTGGATTTCCTGCTGATTTTAGAGATGACTTTTCTAGATTTTTCGTCAACCTACAGCTGGTCTGGATGACAACTTCCTGACCTAAATCAAGAAGCGCGTTTCTTTTTCGGAAGACTTTACTTCCTTTTAATGATGGAATTGATTCATTGTGTAGATCCATCTTTCTTTCAAATATATTATAAGAAATTGGGTAAAACGGTTAATTTTGTCCAAAACAAAAGTATCTTCAGTTATTTGTACAAAAATATGTGATATATGTTCAAAATAACTTGGTAAATTTTCCTCACACTTGGCTTTTATTTTCCTTTTTATTGTCCTCTATTCCATTTTAAATGAATTCTAATATTTTGGTTTGTTTCTCAATTTATGTCCTTTCCGAGGTAACAATAATTTCTGTTAACACCTAGTTTTATTGTTCATAAATATGTATAAACATGATTTTGAGTTCATTTAATTGAAAATTTTTAAAATTTTTTACTAGAATTGGGTAGTCAGTATATAAGACTAGGGTTGTTCTTTATTATCAGAGAGCACTAGATTCTAATACAACTACTGTGTTACTAGTATTTCTAATGGTAACCAAGTGTTTAAATTTAAAATTTTAAAAATCCGAAAGAATTTAACCCCTTCCCACACTTAAGATCTTGCAATGCGCTCATTTGCAAGAAATCAGTAATAATTTAAATTATTGAGGGTGATTAGCGTAGAAAAATGATTAAATTTTACCAAAGTTTCCGAACATATTGGCGTTTATTTGCTGAATGATAAATGGTGCACATCATTTGTTCATTCCGTCTTGTTGTTACATCACATTTGTTTTTCATTTTGTCGTCATAATTAGTAGCTTTTGCTGAACTTAATGCCAGTCTTTGAAAATACGCTATTTTACCCTGTTGTGTACAATTGACAATATACATACATACAAATATAAACATGCATGGTAATTTGAAATGGTACTTAAAATCCCACTTTCAAATCAAATATGAAATATTAGTACCAAATAAAAAAAATATTAAACAATACATTAATGTATCACAATATCATATGTTTAAACATAAATAAATAAAAATAATAAAAAGATAAAAATCATAGAAATCACCAACTGGAACTATATCAATCTGGATAGGGGTTCCAGTTCATGTCGTCGTTCGGGTTCCATGCTTGGTGATAGGTGTACTGGTAGGCCTGGTTAGGGTCGTAGAGAGTATATGGTGGTCTCATCTCGGGCTGGTGTGGAGGATAGTAAGCGGGTCGGGTCGGAACGTAATGATCCTGAGGTGACAGCCGGCTCATAATCTGATGTTGATAATAGTCCCATCTATCATGCTGTCGTTGCCTGGAATGCTCGTAATCATTCCGGGCTTGCCACTGCTCCATCCGACGAAATCTCTCCGCGTTTGTCATATCTACCTCATCTATATGCTGGTAGACATCAGTCATAGCCTCCCGAATGACATCCTTAATGTCATCCACTTCCTCCATTTCCTCGTCTGAACCTCTCTCTACCTGAGGATGATTACCTTCATAGGGTACTGGCTGATTGCGTCTACTCTTTAATACCTTAGCACCAGCATAAACCTTCAATCCTAAAGGCTCGACCTGTTCCCTACATTCTAAAAGTGGACCCCCTTGGTTCCTATCTACACCTAAGTACTCTCCAATGAGAGTAACAAAAATACCTCCTCCTATAATCCCCCCTTCCTGTATTCCTTCCACCATTTTGGACAAATAAAAACCAACACAGTAGGGGATATTAACAAAGCTTCTTGGGTCTCGAATACACTTTAGGTAAAATAAATCATGTAAGGTCATTTTCTCCTTGTTGTGACCTCTCTGTGTAATCGAGTTAGCCAAAAATCTATGAATTATACGAAGCTCGGCTTTGTTAATATGTAAGAAGGAGTGTTTTCCTCCCAGTGTAAAAACATTATAGTTTGACATACGCCTCCAGACGGCGTTCACATCAAAATTCATATCTACCCTTTCACCACGATAAATCAAATTCATACAATCAGGTAGTAGCAATTCACTAGGAGTGTAAATCTGTAATGCCCTGGCCATGTCCAGCATGGACATCCTGTACATCCTACGGCCAAGTATAAACTTAAGAGAACTTCTATCATCTAACCTATCTACATCTACATTTAACGCTATAGTACTCATCAGCTCAACACACCATTCCTTATATACAGGTCTACGAATGGTGAATATACGTTCCCAATTGGGAAAAGAAGAACTGCCATACCTTTGGATCATATGGAGTCTCACTCGGTTAGCTAGTTGGACCCTTTCCAAAGGATCCCAATCAATTACTCTTGGCACCTCTACATTTTTCGGTAGCAGTTTGAATTTGTTACTTTGATATGATAGGTAATCCCTCCAGCTTCTATCAAATCTCAGATTAGGATGCAACGTGTGTTCATAAATCGTTGGGTATTCTACTGGTGGATGCATTGGAAATACTGTGAAGGCATCCACAAACTGTAGCGGATCATAATAAGGTACGTGTTGATCAGGCTGTTGTTGTGGTTCCTGTTGTTGCTCCTGTTCAGGCTCGTATTGCATTTCTGGTTCAGGTTCTAGTTGTGGTTGTGGTTGTCTAGATGATGATGTTGCACCATCAGTATCTGTAAATCTCTGCAAAATACATTAAACACAAAATTTGTACATCCAAATATGCATTAGTGTTAGCAAAATAACAAATTGAAACAATTACAATAACATGTTAAATCAAAATTAAACTTATACACATTTTCACAATTTTTACAATTCTACACTTTTTCAAATAAGCATATATGAAAATGTTTATAAAGTTCATAAGCATTTAACTCAAATAACATGTTAAAACATCCATTACTAACAATTAAACAAGTTCCAAACGGCATTCATATCAATTAAATTGAGTTCATGCATTTTTGACTCAAAAAGTCCACTTTAATTCTTGAAAATCATGTTTAGGATCAAAGTTTTGATCATTTAGCAACCTAAAAATGTTACACTACTCAATTTAGTATAAACTAACAACAAAATTCGGCCATAACCCGTTTATATCAAAAAGCTCCAAATTGCTCAAGAACACAAACCCTAGATTTCTAAAAATTTTGAAGTTTTTGGCTTCAAATCATGTTAAATAGCATCAATCTAGGTTATACATGCATAAAATACTAACAATTTAACTCTAATTACAATAGAAACTAACAAAATCAAATTAGGAAAAATATAGCTCAAGAACACTAAAAATCAAATTTAAAGAGGTTTAGGGATGTAATTGTTACCTTTCTTGATAAACTTCTGAACAATTTCATGTTTAGAGTGGATTGTAGCAAGAAATTTGGTGAATTTTGGTGAAAAAATGATGAAATTTGAGAGGTTTTGGGAGTGTGGTTCGTATATGTGTGTGTGTTGTGGTGAAGAGAGCAGAACAGACTGCCTTTTGTTTCTGGCCAAAATTCCAGCTCCATGCGATCGCATGGATTGGAAGGTCAAATCCCATGCGATCGCATGGGGTTCGGGTACAGTACATTTTTTCTTTTTTTTTATATAAAAACCTTATAACTTCTAAAACATAGATTAATAAAATTTTAAAATTTGTTTCTTTTTAGGAGTGAGGGTGTTTCAGATCGTTGTCCTAGTTCGTCCCTCGATAAAATTTTAAAATTTGTCAATTCAAAGCGTTGTTTTAAAAGCAAAGATTTTTGAGTTTTTTAATGTTTTTGGCATACTTTAATTCAAAAAGATTAAAAATAATGATAATAAAAGTTCTCGTCCCTCCCTTGGGTAGAGCAATTTCGGTTCAACGACCTAGTTTTCAACTCACGACGAATTTTAAAAATCATATTTTTAACTTAACGAAATAAAGTAAATTTTTGTTTTTAAATTCACACCAAACTTAAATTTAAAATGCATAAAATTAAAAATTCATATTATGAAAATTATAAATTCACACGAAACTTTTATTATATTTTTGTTTTTATACAAACTTATATTAAAAATATAAAATTTTCAAATATTTACAAACTTAAATATATTGATTTTAAAAGTTTAAAATATCAATTTAATATTTATATATTAATTTTAAAAACAAAGTAAAAATAAAATTAAAAATCTTTTTGGTCTTTTATCTCACTTTAATCAATCAAATATTATCAAAAATATACGCCTCTCTTTTCGGTAAAGTAATTTCGGCTTTATTACCTAGTTTTACTCCTGACGAATTTATGAAATATTTTGGGTTGATTGATTAAAGATATTTATACCTTAAGAATAAACGGTAAATTTCGCAGTGATGTAATAAATTTTTGTATGATATCAATAATTTCGGTCGCAAAACCTAATTTCATTGAATACCAATTTAATACATTATAGCGAACAATTTAGCATTTAATATCAAAAGGTTAAAAGCAATAAAATAAAAATAAAAACTGTACATACTTACCTGTGAAATAGAATTCTTAGTGACCTGCTTTAGCCCACTCATAAGATAGTCGGACTAATTGGTTTTCCATAGCTACATAGGCGTAACCTCGAGCATTTAATGTTTTTTCTTCGAAACATATGAACGGTCCATCTCTGCATAAAGTAACGAATTCGGTATTGGAATATGTCTGATTCGTCGAACATTTTCCTTCGTTTGACCATTTTCCGCATTTGTGACATCTTTCAAGGTGTCGAGCTCTTCTTTTCGCTGCGGATTTTGATTTTCCTTTACTAAAATGTAACTTATTATTTTCGTTCTTGAATTCTTTTCTTACTCCGTCTAATTTACCTCTGATTAATGATACCAATTCACTTGGAAGGGTGTCATTATTACGTTTAGTGATCAAAGCGTGTAGCATTAGACCATGGTTTAATTCACAGGAAGTCTTCATCTTGTAAAACTTAAAAAACATAAAAATTCAGAATTGGGAGAGAAGACTAGTTCTTTAGGGTCTGCTAGGGAAAGACCATTCGGATTCCATTCTCGAGAACTACACGAAAACAGAATATCTAACTCTAACATAAATACATATTATCCTTAAAAGACTTGATTCTCCCCACACTTAGTTAGCTGTGGTGTTGAAATTGTGATTAACTTCGTTGTCAACTTCCATCGGATCATGTATGTAATGTTTAACTCTGTGACCATTAACTTTAAATTCAATCCCATTTGAATTTATTAATTCTACTGTTCCGTACGGGAAAACTCTTTTGACTATAAATGGTCCAGACCATCTTGATTTCAATTTTCTAGGAAATAGCTTGAATCGTGAATTGAAAAGAAGAACTCTGTCTCCTTCTTTAAATTCTTTTGAACTTCTGATTCTTTTATCATGCCATTTATTCGTTCTTTCTTTATAGATTAATGAATTTTCGTATGCTTCATGTCTTAATTCTTCTAATTCGTTTAGTTGACTTAATCGTAGACGTCCGGCTTCATGTAAATCAAGATTACATGTCTTCAAAGCCCAAAATGCTTTATGTTCAACTTCTACTGGAAGATGACATGCTTTTCCGTAAACGAGTTTAAAAGGTGTGGTTCCAATTGGAGTTTTGTAGGCTATTTTAAAAGCCCAGAGTGCATCCTCCAATTTCATGGATCATTCCTTCGGATTTGATCCTACGATTTTCTCTAGAATACGTTTTAATTCTCGGTTGGTATTTTCAACTTGTCCACTTGTTTGTGGATGATATGCGGTGGAGATTTTATGAGTTACTCCATATCTTTTGAGAACTTTCTCAAGTTGATTATTACAAAAATGAGTACCCCGATCACTTATTAAAGCTTTCGGTGTTCCGAACCTTACAAAAAGACGTTTTAAAAAGTTGACTACAACTCGTGCATCGTTAGTTGGGAGAGCTTGTGCTTCCACCCATTTAGATACATAATCAATGGCAACGAGAATGTATAGATTATTATGAGATTTTGGAAATGGACCCATAAATTCAATACCCCAAATGTCAAATACTTCACATACTTGAATGACATTTTGTGGCATTTCATCACGTTGACTTATTTTTTCGACCCTTTGACAAGCATCACAGGATTTGCAAAGAAGGTGTGCGTCTTTGAAAATTGTAGGCCAATAGAATCCAGCATCATAAACTTTTCTTGCTGTGAGTTGAGGCCCATTATGCCCTCATGTTGGTCCTGTGTGATAATGGTTTAAGATTTGACTAGCTTCATCTCCGAATACACATCGGCGTATTATTCCATCGGGACAACTTTTAAACAAGTGTGGATCTTCCCAGAGATAATGTTTTATATCACTAAAGAATTTCTTTCGTTTTTGGTACGACAACCCTTTTTCAAGGAATCCACATACTAAGTAGTTTGCATAGTCTGCAAACCACGGAATTTCATTATAATCTATCTTCAATAGATATTCATCAGGAAAGTTGTCTTGTATGACCGATTCATTTAGAGCTTCTAATTCAGGATTTTCAAGACGAGAAAGATGATCAGCGGCGAGATTTTCTGCTCCCTTTTTATCTCGGATTTCAATATCGAACTCTTGTAAGAGTAAGATCTAACGGATTAATCTTGGTTTAGCATCTTGTTTCAAAAATAGGTATCTAAGAGCAGAATGGTCAGTACAGACCACCGTTTTAGCTAGAACGAGATATGAACGAAATTTGTCAAAAGCAAAGACAATAGCAAGGAGTTCTTTTTCAGTAGTTGTATAATTCGTTTGTGCTCCTTGTAATGTCTTACTAGCATAATAAATAGGTTGAAATCGTTTTTCAATCCTTTGTCCTAAAACGGCTCCCATTGCAAAATCACTTGCATCGCACATTAGTTCAAACGGTAGACTCCAATTTGGAGTTATCATGATCGGCGCATTAGTGAGTTTTTCTTTAAGAATATTAAAAGATTTGATGCATTCATCTGAAAAGATGAATGGAGCATCCTTTTCTAGGAGTTTATTCATAGGAGTGGCAATTTTAGAAAAATCTTTTATAAAACGTCGGTAAAAACCGGCATGCCCTAGAAAACTCCTAACTCCTCTAACATTGGTGGGATGTGGAAGTTTAGCAATTACATCTACTTTAGCTCTATCCACTTCAATTCCTTCCTTTGAAATTTTATGTCCAAGAACGATGCCTTCTTTAACCATGAAATGGCATTTCTCCCAATTAAGTACTAGATTTGATTGTTCGCATCTAATAAGCATTCGTTTAAGATTAACTAGACATGATTCAAATGTATCACCGAAGACTGAAAAGTCATCCATGAAAACTTCCGTGCATTCTTCTATCATGTCGTGAAAAATTGCCATCATGCACCTTTGAAAGGTTGCAGGGGTGTTGCAAAGTCCAAATGGCATGCGTTTGTAAGCAAAAGTACCATAATGGCACCTGAATGTGGTTTTCTCTTCATCCTCGGGTGCTATTGGAATTTGAAAATATCAGGAGAAACCATCAAGAAAACAATAGTAACTATTTCCGGCTAATCTTTCCAACATTTGATCAATGAAAGGTAAGGGAAAGTGATCTTTTCTGGTGACGTCATTTAATTTTCTATAATCAATACATACATGCCAGCCTATTACAGTCCTAGGAGGAATAAGCTCATTTTTTTCATTAGTAATGATAATCATGCCACCCTTCTTTGGTACGCATTGAACTAGGCTTACCCATGGACTATCATAGATTGGATAAATTAAACCTGCATCAAGCAGTTTAATAATTTCTTTCTTAACAACATCTTGCATATTAGGATTTAGTCTTCATTGGCGTTGCACATACGTTTTATGACCTTCTTCCATAAGGATTTTATGTGTGCAATACGAAGGACTTATTCCTTTAATATCATGAATCTTCCATGCAATAGCTGGTTTATGAGCTTTTAGCACCGAAATGAGTTGAGATTTTTCATTTTCAGTAAGAGAAGACGATATTATTACAGGTAATTCAGTTTCACCATGTAAATAAGCATATTCCAAATGGTTTGGAAGTGGCTTTAACTCTAATGTCGGTGGTTCTTCTATCGATGATTTATATCGATATCTGTCTTCTTCTTTTAGCAATTGAATTTCTTCTGTTGTTGGTTCATATCCATTAGCCATAAGTGTAGCTAACATTTCAGTTTCATCAATTGGTTCAGTTCCTTCTCCTAAAGAACATTCTCCTGTTCCTTGTAATTCTGGAAATTCTTCTAACAATTCTGCATGTGAATCTATAGTTTGAATATAATAACATGTATCATCTGCAGATTGCGGTTATTGAATTGCTCTATCAACAGAAAAGGTAACACTCTCGTCCTCTATACTTAGGGTCAGTTTCTTACCAAACACGTCTATTATTGCTTTGGCCGTGTTTAAGAATGGTCTTCCTAATATGAGAGGAACTCGAGAATCTTCTTCCATGTCCAGAATAACAAAATCTACTGGAAATACTAAAGTACCAACTTTAATTAGCATGTTCTCCATTATCCCTCTAGGATATTTTACTGATCGATCGGCTAGTTGTATGCTTATTCGTGTTGGTTTTAATTCTCCAAGGTCTAGTTTAGCGTATAGTGAATACGGCATTAGATTTATACTAGCACCTAAGTCTGCCAATGCTTCTATTGAACTAAGACTACCCAGAAAACATGGAATTGTGAAACTTCCTGGATCAGAGAGTTTTTCTGGTATCTTATTCAACAGGACTGCTGAACAATTAGCATTCATAGTAACGGCCGAGAGTTCTTCCATTTTCTTTCTATTTGTGATTAGATCTTTCAAAAATTTAGCATATCTAGGCATTCCTGAAATCACATCAATGAAAGGAAGATTGACATTTATCTGTTTAAACATATCTAAGAATTTGGATTGCTCGGCTTCAAGTCTCTCTTTTCTCATTTTACTCGAGTAAGGAAGTGGTGGTTGGTATGGTTTAACATAAGGTTTAGCCTTAACTGTGTTATCTTCATTAACCTTTTCAACTACCGGTTCTTTTTCCTTATCTTGATCAGACTATGGTTCTTGTGGAGTAGGAATAGCTTCATCAAAAATTACAGGTATTTCAGGTGGTTTAAGTGTAATACCACTTCTTGTGGTAATGGCTTTAGCTGTTTTATTCCGGGGGTTAGCATTTGTATCACTAGGTAGACTTTTCGGTTTTCTTTCACCTATCAACCTTGCTAGGTTGCTTACTTCTTTTTCCAGATTTTGAATAGAAGCTTGTTGATTTCTAAATGCTTGAGCATTTTGTTCATTGGTTTGTTTCTGAGATGTGAAAAATTGAGTTTGAGATTCAACTAGCTTCGACATCATATCTTCTAAATTTGGCTTTTTATCATCAGTTTGTGGTGGTTTGTTTTGAAAAATAGGTCTTTACTGATTGTAAGTATTATTGGATACTTGTTGATTGCTAGGACCTTGTTGGTTGTTGTATGGAACATTTCGGTTATAATTCTGGTTTTGATTGTAGATTGGTCTTGACGGTTGATAATTATTCTGATAATTATTTCCAGGCCTTTGGTTTATGTATGAAACATTCTCTCTTTGTTCCATTGTTAGTTCAATACTGAGACAATCTTTTGTCAAATGTGGTCCTCCACACTGCTCACAACTAATTCGTATTGAGTGAATATCTTTAGTCATCTTTTCCATTCGTCTCTCGACGGCATCTATCTTTGCGGAAATGGAATCTAAGTCATGGCTAGAATCGGCTCTAGCTGCTTTAGATGATCTAACGATATCTTTTTCTTGGTGCCACTCATGTGAGTGGGAAGTAGTGTTATCAATAATTTTGTAAGCATCAATTGCTGTTTTCTTCATAATGGAACCACCAGCTGCTATATCGGTGTCTTTCCTTGTAGTGATGTCGCATCCTTGGTAGAATATTGGTACTATTTGACAAGTGTCTAAACCATGTTGCGGACATCCTCTCAATAATTTTCCAAATCTTGTCCATGCTTCATATAGAGTTTCATTTGGCTTCTGTGTGAACGTAACAATTTCTCCTTGAAGTCTTACGGCTTTAGATGCCGGAAAGAATTGTTTAAGAAATTTTTCAACTAAAACGTCCCATGTATCAATCGCTCCTTCAGGTAACGATTCTAACCAATCTTTGGCTTCTCCCTTTAAAGTCCAGGGAAATAACATGAGATATATCTGTTCATCCTCCACTTCTCGGATTTTAAATAGTGTACAGATCATTTTAAAGGTTCGAAGATGTTCATTTGGATCTTCCTTCGGTGCACCACTAAATTGGCATTGATTAGTTACCATGTGTAAGATTTGTCCTTTGATTTCATAATCTGGCGCATTAATGCCTGTTTGAGTAATTGCGTGACCTTGGCCAGTGCGTTTAGCTCTCATTCGGTCTTCCATTCTTAGAGGTTCCAGATTCTCCATGATTGAATTTGTTAATTCTGAATCACTATAGGATTCTGATTTAATTAGTTGTTCCTCGACAATCTCTGTTTAAATGATTGGTGGTTTCGGAGGAAAGATTAATGGTTCGGGATCTCTGAATTGTCCCTGAATATTCTCCGGATTCTAAATTGTGAGGTCGGGTTCAAAAAATGGATTATCGGAAATTTGAATTGGAGTACTTGGTCGACTTGATGACGATTCTAAAGAAAAATCAACGGCGACAATATTTGCTAGATGTCTTGATCGAGTTACAGGTGGTGAACGTACAAAAGGTGGTGAACGTTTTGCTCGGTGCATTCACTGAATATCCTATTAGTTATAAAAATAAGAAAAATTATATAAGTTATCAAATTAATAGACTTTTCTGATTTTGCCCACGTTTCGAATAGCCAAAAGATGTAGCAGAGGGGCAGGATTCGTTTGGTCTCAATATAATTGAGTACTGTTTGGCTCCAATAACCCGGTCCACGTACAAATCCAACTATTACTACGAACCAGAAAATGGATGTCTATCAATTTAACCACTTAAAATAATTTTTCGTTTTGAAATTTTAGAGAAGAAATAGAAAAAAATTCTATGTCCTATAAACTAGAGCGTCGAGAAATAAGAAAGAAAAAGATTGCGCGTCGAAAAATGTCAAAAAATAAAAGGCGTCGAAATAGAAATAAGAAAGTAGCGTGTCGAAACTTAAAAAGTCTAAAAACTAAGAATTAAAAGTTGCGTCTAAAAATATTAAAGCTTAAAAGGAATACTATATCCAAAATGGCAATAACTTAAAAAGTACTAAAATATTAAAAACGGCGTCGCAAAATTCTAAGTTACCTAAATCTTAGTCTAAAGAAAAAGCACTTAAGGGATTTTACGGCAAAGCCTAAAAATTTAGAAATAAAAATAACTATGGCAAAATACTAAGTTTAAAACTAAGTACGAGCGAAAAATACAAATATTACGCTAAAACGAATAAAAAGATACAAAATATAAAAATAAACTTAAAGTTGTAAAAAGTACAATTTTATAAAAATATTATTTTTATATTATTTATTTTATAAAACTATTAATTTTATAATTTATTAAAACAAAATAAACTAAATATATAAATTAAATACTAAAAACTAAACTAAATTAATATTAAATATAACCCTAATTAGGGTTTTAATTATAATAATAATAATAATTACTGAACTAGTCAACTCTGGCGTGTCAGGTACCCTCATGCGATCGCATGAATTTTTGCCTTCGGGCTCATGTGATCGCATGAGCTAGGGTTTCGGGCCAGGCTTTGGGCTGCTACAGTACCGGGCCTCGTGGTTTTTATATATATATTTTTTTTTTGTTTTATGTTTTAATAAATAAATATATAAATAAATAAAAACTTGTATTTTAAAAACTAAAATAAAAATAAAGAAACTTTATAATTTTATATATATATGTAACAAATTCTTAAATATATATATATATATATATATATATATATATATATATATATATATATATATATATATATATATATATATATATATATATATTGTATTATTTTTTTTCGTATATATTATTATTTTTTAAAAACGTATATTTTTATAAGAAAAATAAAAATCTTTTTTTTTTATATATAGCGTTTCGCTTCCGGCGTTCTAGTGTCCCCGGCAGCGGCGTCAAAAATACTTGATGTGTGCGTGGTGTACTAGGAAATAGTATTATTTTTACAACGAAATACTATTAAATACGATACAATTTTACACAAGATATTTATTTATTTATAGAATGGATATACCTAAACCTTGCTACAACACTTATAGGCAGTGTACCTAGTCGTACAGAAGTGTAGTTTTTAGTAAGTCCGGTTCGTTCCACAGGGATCTTTTAAACAAGCTTAACGGTATATTTTTAACTTATAATTGTTAAAATACAAAAATATATATAAGTAATATTATTATTATAAAAGAGGGGTTTTTACCGTTTAGTGACCGGATTGTCGATTTTAAAACTTTAGTCGCAGTTAAAACCTAATGTAAAATATTAATTATATAAAAGACTTAATTTAAAACATAAAGTAAATAACGAAAATAAAATTGCGATAATTATAAAGTACGATAATTAAAAGTGCAATTAAATACAATGATAATAAATAAAAGTGCGATAATTAAAAGTGCAATTAAATATGAAAATAAAGGAATTATGCTTATTTAAACTTCCGTAATCATGATGTTTGACGTGTTGATTTTAGTTTATTCCCATGGGTTAATTGTCCTTTGTCCTGGATTATTTAATATGTCCGTCTGGTTTTTGTCCATAACAGTCCATCAGTCATAAATATAAAGTGCGAGTGTCCTCGTCATTTTATCCTTATATCCGAAGTCAAATATTCCAACTAATTGGGGACTTAAACTGTAACAAGGTTTTAATACTTTGTTTAATAATTACACTAGGATATCGACTGTGTGTAACCCAAGGTTTTAATACTTTGTTAACAATTACGCCAAGTGTCCTTGTACATAATTTCACCCCTGTTTTAATAATTCCGTAGACTATTAATCCATTCCCGTGTCCGGTTAAATGAACGATTATTCGTACATATAAATATCCCGCCCATCGTGTCTGATCGAGTGTATATGGTTATTTATAGATACGTCCAATTGTAAATCTTTATATTAAAATTAACAAACTATCATTTAGTTAAACAAATATAAAGCCCATTAATAGCCCATAGTCTAATTTCCACAAGTGTCGTTCTTTTGTCCAAACCCCAATTATGGTACAAAGCCTAATTACCCAATTTTAAATATTTTAGTCCAACATCATGATTACTTCGTCTTAAATAAGCATAATAATAACTTAGCTACGAGACATTAAATTAAAAATAACATTAACCATAACTTACAGTGATTAAAAATAGCGCAGCGTTACACGGACAGAATTTCGACTTACACCCTTACAACATTCGCTAACATACCCTTATTATTAGAAATTAAAATTAAAATTAAAATTAAAATATATATATATATATATATATATATATATATATATATATATATATATATATATATATATATATATATATATATATATATATATATACGTTTATAGATAGAGAAATAGGATGGATATATATTTTTAAAACTGAGCCAAAACAGGCGAATTTATAGCATGTGGCCTGGATTTCAAGGCCATGCGATCGCATGGAAAATATGCCTACAAGCCATGCGATCGCATGGTGGTAGGTATCAGCTCACACTCCTTTGTTTTCTTGTTTGCCGACGTTTATAATATATAATATAATATATAAATAATTTATATAATTATTTAAATATTATATTATATTCTTGTGCATAGTCGACTCATAATTTTTAGTCCGTTGCGTCGAGCGTTGAGAGTTGACTTTGGTCCCGGTTCTGGATTTTCGAACATCCTTGCATACAATTTATTATCTTGTATTTTGCATTTCGCGTCTTGTACTCTTGTAATTTTGAGACGTTTCTCATCAATAATTTGAACCACTTTGATTGTACTTTGTACTTTTGAGCTTTTTGGTCATTTGCGTCTTCAAATCGTTGAATTTGTCTTTTGCCTTCACCTTTTAATATTTAAACGAATATCACTTGTAAATAGGACAATTGCAACTAAAAGCTTGTCTTTCTTGAGAGATAATGCTATGAAATATATGTTCGTTTTTAGCATTATCAACATCTATCACACAATATCAAACATATTAAGAGGTTAATATATCACATAATATTTACATGTTAATAATATATAGTTTCCAACAAAAGTGTTAAACAATCGTTTTTAAAGAAAACACGGTCGAAGTCCAGACTCACTAATGTATCCTAACTACCTTGATAAGACATACTAACGCAAATTTCTGGTTCTCTAAGACCAACGCTCGGATACCAACTGAAATGTCCCGTTCATATTGATTATAAAAGTTCCATATTAATTGATTTCGTCGTGAGGTTTTGACCTCTATATGAGACGTTTTTCAAAGACTGCATTCATTTTTAAAAACAACCATAACCTTTATTTTATCGATAAAGGTTTAAAAAGCATTACGTAGATTATCAAGTAATGATAATCTAAAATATACCATTTACACACGACCATTACATAATGGTTTAGAATAAGAATATATTACATAAAAAAAATAAGTTTCTTGAATGCAGTTTTTACATAATATCATACAAGCATGGACTCCAAATCTTGTCCTTATTTTAGTATGCAACAGCGGAAGCTCTTAATAATCACCTGAGAATAAACATGCTTAAAACGTAAACAAAAATGTTGGTGAGTTATAGGTTTAACCTATATATTATCAAATCATAATAATAGACCACAAGATTTCATATTTCAATATACATCCCATACATAGAGATAAAATTCATTTACATGGTGAACACCTGGTAACCGACATTAACAAGATGCATATAAGAATATCCCCTATCATTCCGGGAAATCCTTCGGACATGATAAAAACAAATTCGAAGTACTAAAGCATCTGGTACTTTGGATGGGGTTCGTTAGGCCCAATAGATCTATCTTTAGGATTCGCGTCAATTAGTAGATCGGTTTACTAATTCTTAGACTAACAAGCAAAAGGGGCATATTCGGCTTCGATCATTCACCCATATAATTTAGTTTCATTTACTTGTGTCTATTTCGTAAAATATTTATAAAACTGCATGTATTCTCATCCCAAAATATTAGATTTTAAAAGTGGGACTATAACTCACTTTCACAGATTTTTACTTCGTCGGGAAGTAAGATTTGGCCACTGGTCGATTCACGAACCTATAACAAATATGTACATATATATCAAAGTATGTTCAAAATATATTTACAGCACTTTTAATAAATTTTGATGTTTTAAGTTTATTAAGTCAGCTGTCCTCGTTAGTAACCTACAGCTGGTTGTCCATAGTTAGATGTACAGAAATAAATTGATATATATTATCTTGAATCAATCCATGACCCAGTGTATATACGTCTTAGGCTAGATCACAACTCAAAGTATATATATTTTTAGAATCAACCTCAACCCTGTATAGCTAACTCCAACATTACTGCATATAGAGTGTCTATGGTTGTTCCAAATAATATATATTGGTGGGTCGATATGATATGTCAAAACATTTGCATACGTGTCTATGGTATCCCAAGATTACATAATATACTAGAATACATGTATAATACAATATAAGTTAGCTAGGATATGATTTGTATAGAATTGTTACAATATTTCCCATAGCTACAACAATCAAAAAATATCCAATCTTGTTTTACCCATAACTTCTTCGTTTTAAATCTGTTTTGAGTGAATCAAAATGCTATGGTTTCATATTGAACTCTATTTTATCAATCTAAACAGAAAAAGTATAGGTTTATAGTCAGAAATATAAGTTACAAGTCATTTTTGTAAGAGGTAGTCATTTAAGTCGAAAGAACGACTTCTTGATGACCATTTTGAAAAACATACTTCCACTTTGAGTTTAACCATAATTTTTGGATATAGTTTCATGTTCATAAGAAAAATCATTTTCCCAGAAGAATAACTTTTAAATCAAAGTTTATCATAGTTTTGAATTATCAAACCCAAAACAGCCCGCGGTGTTACTTTTAAATAAGTCATGAATGATTACTAATATTTTTGTAATTTTATGAGATATTTCATGCTAGTTGCCAAATGATGGTTCCCACATGTGTTAGGTGACTCACATAGGCTGCTAAGAGCTGATTGTTGGAGTGTATATACCAATAGTACATACATCTAAAAGCTGTGTATTGTACGAGTACGAATACGGGTGCATACGAGTAGAATTGTTGATGAAACTGAACGAGGATGTAATTGTAATCATTTTTGTTAAGTAGAAGTATTTTGATAAGTGTTTTGAAGTCTTTCAAAAGTGTAAGAATACATATTAAAACACTACATGTATATACATTTTAACTGAGTCGTTAAGTCATCGTTAGTCGTTACATGTAAATGTTGTTTTGAAACCTTTAGGTTAACGATCTTGTTAAATGTTGTTAACCATTGTTTATTATATCTAAAGAGATGTTAAATTATTACATTATCATGATATTATGATATATTAATATATCTTAGTATGATATATATACAGTTAAATGTTGTTACAACGATAATCGTTACATATATGTCTCGTTTCGAAATCATTAAGTTAGTAGTCTTGTTTTTACATATGTAGTTCATTGTTAATGCACTTAATGACATATTTACTTATCATTTATCATGATTAAACATAGTGTATCAATATATTAATATGATTCATATGTATTTAGTAAGACGTTGTTATAACGATAATCGTTATATATATCGTTTCGAGTTTCTTAATTCAATAAACTCAATTTTATGTATATAAATCATTGTTAAAATACCTAATGAGATACTTACTTATCATAATATCATGTTAACTATATATATAATCATATATATGTCATCATATAGTTTTTACAAGTTTTAACGTTCGTGAGTCACCGGTCAACTTGGGTGGTCAATTGTCTATATGAAGCCTATTTCAATTAATCAAGTCTTAACAAGTTTGATTGCTTAACATGTTGGAAACACTTAATCATGTAAATAAAAATTTCATCTAATATATATAAACATGGAAAATTTCGGGTCACTACAGTAGGTGGATTGAACTGTTGAACGATTACGACTTTGAGATTCGATATCACCCGGGAAAGGCGAATGTGGTAGCCGACGCTTTGAGTAGAAAGGACAAAGAACCTATACGGGTAAAAGCTATGAATATAATTATTCGTAATAACCTTACTACTCAAATAAAGGAGGCGCAACAAGGAGTTTTAAAAGAAGAAAATTTGAAGAATGAAATACCTAAAGGATCGGAGAAACATCTTAATATTCGGGAAGACGGAACCCGATATAAAGCTTAAAGAATTTGGGTACCAAAGTTTGGAGATGTGAGAGAAATGGTAATTAAGGAAGCACATAAGACCAGATATTCAATACATCCCGGAGTGGGGAAGATGTACAAAGATCTCAAGAAACACTTTTGGTGGCTGGGTATGAAAGTCGATATTGCTAAATACGTAGGAGAATGTTTGACATGTTCTAAAGTCAAAGCTGAACATCAAAAACCATCAGGTCTACTTCAATAACCTGAAATCCCGGAATGGAAATGGGAAAATATTACCATTGATTTCATTACTAAATTGCCAAGGACTGCAAGTGATTATGATACTATTTGGGTAATAGTCGACCGTCTCACCAAATCAGCACACTTTTTGCCAATGAGAGAAGATGATAAAATGGAGAAGTTTGCATGTTTATACTTGAAGGAAGTCGTCTCCAGACATGGAATACCCGTCTCTATTATCTCTGATAGGGATGGCAGGTTTGTTTCAAGATTCTGGTAGACGTTACAACAAGCATTGGGGACTCGTCTAGACATGAGTACTGCCTATCACCCACAAACTGATAGGAAAAGTGAAAGGATGATACAAACCCTTGAAGGCATGCTACGAGCATGTGTCATTGATTTCGGAAACAGTTGGGATCGGCATCCACCGTTAGCAGAATTTTTCTACAATAACAGTTACCATTCGAGTATTGCGCCGTTTGAGGCACTTTATGGTAGAAAGTGCAGGTCTCTGATTTGTTGGAGTGAAGTGGGGGATAGACAGATTACAGGTCCAGAAATTCTCCAAGAAACTACAGAGAAAATCATTCAAATTCAACAACGGTTGAAACCGCTCAAAGGCGACAAAAGAGCTATGCGAACAGTAAAAGAAAAGATATAGAATTTGAAATTGGTGACATGGTCATGCTTAAGGTATCACCTTGGAAAGGTGTTTTTCGATTTGGTAAACGGGGAAAACTGAATCCAAGGTACGTTGGACCATTCAAGATTATAGATCGTGTCGGACCAGTAGCTTACCAACTTGAATTACCTCAACAACTCGCTGGCGTACATGATACTTTTCACGTATCGAATCTGAAGAAATGCTTAACCAAAGAAGATCTCACTATCCCTTTAGACGAAATACAAATCAATCAAAAACTTCAATTCATTGAAGAACCCGTCGAAATAATGGATTGTGAGGTTAAAAGACGTAAGCAAAACAAGATACTAATTGTTAAGGTTCGATGGAATGCTCGTAGAGGACCCAAGTTCACCTGGGAACGTGAAGATCAGATGAAGAAGAAATACCCGCACCTATTTCCAGAAGATGCGTCAACACCTCCAACAGCTTGAAATTTCGGGACGGAATTTATTTAACGGGTAGGTACTGTAGTGACCCGAACTTTTCCATGATTATATATTATATGAGATTAATATTTACATGAATAAATGTTTCCAACATATTAAGCAATCAACTTGTTAAGACTTGATTAATTGAAATAGGTTTCAGGTAGACAATTGACCACCCAAATTGACCGGCGATTCACGAACGTTAAAACTTGTAAAAGCTATATGATATATATATATATATATATATATATATATATATATATATATATATATATATATATATATATATATAGTTAACATGATATTATGATAAATAAGTATCTCATTAGGTATATTAACAATGAGTTATATACATACTAATGAGACTACTAAGTTAAGAAACTCGAAACGATATATATATATATATATATATATATATATATATATATATATATATATATATATATATATATACATATATATATAATGATTATCGTTATAACAACGTCTTACTAAATACATATGAATCATATTAAGATATTGTTACACTATATTTAACATGATAAAATGATAATTATATACATCATTAAGTATGTTAACAATGAACTACATATGTAAAACAAGACTACTAAATTAAGAATTTCGAAACGAGACTTATATGTAACGATTATCGTTGTAACGACATTTTAATGTATATATATCATATTAAGATATATTCATACATTATAATATCATGATAATGAAATAATTTAACATCCCATTATATATAATAAACAATGGGTTAACAACATTAAATGAGATCGTTAACTTAAAGGTTTCAAAACAACACTTACATGTAACGACTAACGATGACTTAACTACTCAGTTAAAATGTATATACATGTCGTATATTAAGATGTATTAGTACACTTTTGAAAGACTTCAAGACATATATCAAAGTACTTCTACTTAACAAAAATGCTTACAATTGCATTCTCATTCATTTTCATCAACAATTCTACTCGTATACACTTGTATTCGTACTAGCACAATACACAGCTCCTAGATGTATATACTATTGGTATATACACATAAAAATCTGCTACTTAGCAGACCTAAATGATTAATAACATGTGGGACTCAAAGCTTTGTCATCTAATACCAAATATCTAATTAGAAAACAAGTTACATGTTTTATATCATGAATTATTAAACTAAAATACAAACTAGAATTTCCTTTAAATCTCATCCATGATTCACGACCAAAAACACCTACAAACACTTTCATTCTTCAATTTTATTCATCTAATTAATCTCTCTCAAGTTCTATCTTCAAGTTCTAAGTGTTCTTCATAAATTCTTTAAGTTCTAGTTTCATAAAATCAAGAATTCTTTCAAGTTTGTAAGTATACTTCCAAGCTTTCTAATCCATTCCAAGTAATCATCTAAGATCAAGAAACCTTTGTTACTTACAGTAGGTTATCATTCTAATTCAAGGTAATACTTATTTTCAAACTTTGATTCAATTTCTATAACTATAACTATCTTAATTCGAGTAGAAAATCTTACTTGAATTTGTTTTCGTGTCATGATTCTACTTCAAAAACTTTCAAGCCATCCAAGATCCTTTGAAGCTATATCATTTCTTGTTACTTCCAGTAGGTTTACCTACTAAATTTGAGGTAGTAATGATGTTCATAACATCATTCGATTCATATATATAACTATCATATTCGAAGATCTAAACTTGTAATCACTAGAACATAGTTTAGTTAATTCTAAACTTGTTCGCAAACAAAGTAATCCTTCTAATTTGACTTTTAAAATCAACTAAACACATGTTCTATATCTATATGATATGCTAACTTAATGATTTAAAACCTGGAAACACGAAGAACACCGTAAAACCGGACATACGCCGTCGTAGTGAAACCGGGGGCTGTTTGGGTTAGATAATTAAAAACTATGATAAACTTTGATTTAAAAGTTGTTCTTCTGGGAAAATGATTTTCTTATGAACATGAAACTATATCCAAAAATCATGGTTAAACTCAAAGTGGAAGTATGTTTTTCAAAATGGTCATCAAGACGTAATTCTTTCGACTGAAATGACTACCTCTTACAAAATTGACTTGTAACCTGTATTTCCGACTATAAACTTATACTTTTTCTCTTTAGTTTCATAAATTTCAGTTCATTATGAAACTATAGCAACTTGAATCACTCAAAACGGATTTAAAACGAAGAAGTTATGGGTAGAACAAAATTGGATAATTTTTCTTGTTGTAGCAACGTGAAATTTGTAACAAATCCATAATAACCATAACTTAACTAACTTATATTGTACTCTAACATATTATGTAACCTTGATAGACCATAGACACGTATGCAATGTTTTGACATACCATATTGACGTCATCTATATATATTATTTGGAACAACTATAGACACTCTATATGCGGTAATGATCGAGTTAGCTATACATGGTTGAGGTTGATTCCAAAATAATATATATACTTTGAGTTGTGATCAAGTCTAAGACTTGTATGCACTGGGTCGTGGATTGATTCGAGATAATATATATTGATTTATTTCTGTACTACTAACTATGGACAATTATTTGTGGACTACAAACGTTGGACTATCAACTTAACAAACTTAAATTGTTAAAACATAATAAAATATGGTATAATTATATTTCGATCATACTTTGATATATATATATATATATACATATTTGTTATAGGTTCGTGAATCGACCAGTGGCCAAGTGTTATTTTTCGACGAAGTGATAATATGTGAAAGTGAGTTATAGTCCCATTTTTACTATCTAATATTTTGGGATGAGAATACATGCAGTTTTGTAAATGTTTTAAAAAATAGACACAAGTACTTGAAATTACATTCTATGTTGGATTATGAATACCGAATATCACCCTTTTAGCTTGGTAACCTAAGAATTAGGGAACAGACACCCTAATTGACGCGAATCCTAAAGGTAGATCTACGGGCACTAACTCCCCCAGGTGTTCAACATATGAATGGTTTTTATGCAGTTTGCATGTTATTGAAAAATGGAAATGGAAATCTTGTGGTCTATTATTACGATTTGATAAATATATAGGTTAAACCTATAACTCACCAACATTTTTGTTGACTTTTAAGCATGTTTATTCTCAGGTGATTATTACGAGCTTCCGCTGTTGCATGCTAATTTAAAGACAAGAATTGGAGTCAGCATGCTTGTAATATATTGTTTAAAAACTGCATTCGGAGATTTAAATTGATGTGTAATATTGTTGTAAACCAATATGTAATATTCGTGTGTAAAACGTTATCTTTTAGATTATCATTACTTGATAATCTACGTTATGGTTTTTGAACCTTTATTGATAAAATAAAGGTTATGGTTTGTTTTAAATAAAACGAATGCAGTCTTTGAAAAACGTCTCATATAGAGGTCAAACCTCGCAACAAAATCAATTAATATGAAACGTTTATAATCGATATGAACGGGACATTTCATCTATGGTTATTCCAAATAATATATATAGATGACATCAATATGATATGTCAAAACATTGTATATGTGTCCCGATATTTAAAGTGCGTAAAATAAATAACAGAAATTAAATGACAATAAATAAATTGCGAAAATTAAAATTGCGATAAATAAATTGCGATAAATAAATTGAGATAAATAAAATGTAATATGGAATTAACAGTTAGCTAGGAACAGTTAGCTAGGATTTTGTTAGCGTGGATTCTTAACAGAATTTCTCATAGTTAATTTGTTTGTTTCTAACAATTTTTATTTTGTCCAATGTTTTCTTCATTATGCCACTTGTTGGATTCTGATAGGTCAAAATCCAAATATGAAATTGAATGAAAATGGTTATTCTGTGTGAACGGATACATATATTGGTGGATGTAAATAAGATAGTAAATGACTGTTGAATCAGATTCGAAGAATGTACAGTGTAACTTATTAATGTGAAATCTAAATATTCTGTGATGACCCGAAAATTTTTGACCAAATTTAAACTTAATCTTTATATGTTTCCGACACGATAAGCAAAGTCTGTAATGTTGAAGTCTTAAAATTTTTGAACTGTTTCATATATTCAATTGACCTTCGACTAGTCTCGACGATTCACGAACCATTATTTGTTAATAAGTGTGTATACATATAAAAATAAATATAAAAATAAATATATGTATAGAGTATATTAAATATAAATATTAAATGATTGTAATACTAGTTTGATGTTTCGATTGAGATTAAGCAAGTTAAATTCAAACTTATGTAATTTTAAAATAAACGTTGATATGAAAATGAGTTCTATAAATTTTAGGCTTATTAAAAATGTATTTAGGAACTATTTGTTAAGTTTTAACACTTTTTATAATTTACTCAGAAATGAGAGGGACAGTTGATGTAATTTTTATTTAACAAATTAAGGATCAAATTTTATACCATAATGACCTAAATAAATAATTATAGTTAATCTAAAAGTTTGGGATTTTTCTGAGACTTTTTATCCACCACTGATTTAACAACGGGGTACGATTTAGCAGTCCGTTAAAACTGTCGGTAGGATAGGTACAATGATATGTCACGAGAACTTCAATTATATCACTGTGTTTAAAAGTCTATCCTCCCACATGTTAAAGGTTGTTAATTTATTATTATTATTATTAATTACTATCAATATTATAATATATATGTTACATCTTATATATATGTGTGTATCAAGAGTTTCAGAAGGATACACAAACCATAATCTCTTATATTTTTATTTCTACGGCTGTTGTTTCTACAAGCTATTGACACACCACCAGAGCACCACTAATGGTCAATGAACCATAACCATCATCATAATCACGACTAATCACGGCTAGTACACTTTGATCAAGCATATTTTCACGGGGTCAAGGTGAACCTACGCTTGAGTGCATAAAAGGGGTTTAAGGACTAACAATATTCGAACTTCCGACGCTTAGTCGTGGATAACCCACATCGGTATCGTTTCGATTCCAACAGGGTGGCCGATTTGAAAGTCCACCAACAACCTAGCATACGAGGTTGAGTGGCCCAAAGACATGAAGGTTTTATAGTTCAATACATACATGAAAGTCTTTAGAGATCGTAAGAAGCTTTGTTAGTACGATAGAGATTTGTATGCTGTAGTTTACGTATGAGTAAACAAGTGAACGTATGTGTTTTTAGGGTTTATGAGCTATGTATTTATAGGCTCATGAATTAGGGTTTCGGTAGAATCTTTTCCCTAATTAAATACAATCTCATCCTTAACTAACTTTCGTTATTTAAGGAAGAGAATCAGACTTGATTATACCGTACATTCTTCTAGAATGTACCGGACCCCTAAGCAAGTATACGAAACTCGTATCAGATGGTATAAGCGCATAGGGTGCGACTATACCCGTGTCATAGGCCGTATATGGCAGTTTAGGGCTTTGGATGCGCATCCGCACAATCTTGCAGATATGCGTATCATTAAGTCCCACCCAGTTCGATGTTATATACAATGAAATATAGTGTATGACATCGAACTAGGAAGAAAAAATGTATACACAATGAACCTTAACAACATCTTTAAACCAGATAAGCATGCTTAATAGTGCCCATATAAATCTTTAGTTGGATTTCAAATATAACCGGACAGATGAGAAGTTAAAATATATATATATTTGTGTAACCAGATACTGTATTAGCATTAAATGCAATGTATGCGTGCAGTCACTAACATGTCTTTTCGACTGCAATTCCTACACCCGAGGTGACAACTGTCACTGTTTACCGAAAAGGTAATGATTGTAATTATGCAACCGCCTGTTAATGCTTGGACCTCTTAATAAGGTAATTAACTTGAGATTGATACACGTGTACGGCTGTCATTATACCCACGTCGCCTTTTAACTCTCAAATTTTTGCTATAAATAGCCTTTTGGCTTTTTCGCATCTCACAATCTTTTTCCTTTTCAAGACAATCTTCCCTATTCATCTTCTCTGCCAATACTCAAAAAGGTATATCTTATGCTTTTACGTTTTTGCATAATGTAACCCTAGCCATAAATTTTTTTAACTCGTTGTTTTGACTATTATCGATGCAGATGAAGTTGGAAACGTACACGCCAAACCCGACCGTCGACTCTGGTAACCCGTCAAGTTCACCAGCCAGCCAGTCAGATTCGGTACCGTCATTGTACCATACGCCTGGTTCAAAAGGGTTGTGTAACCAAAAAAGGTTACCCGACGAAGGTATGAATTTCATCCGACGACCGTTCAGTTTACTTCTCACGTTATGATATTTATACACCATATTTATTGCTTTTGCAGGTCCAAGCAGTTCAGCTCATCCATCAAAGCGTGTGTGCCCCAACCCGGAAGATTTTTCTCAACTAATTCCGAATATCGATAAACTTCTGAAGGTTTCTCTACCAACATTTGCCCAACAGTTTTCTTTCCTACAATCGTGTGCCCCCAGTCATTGGTTCAGAAGCTTTCTTCACTTTCTCCCACCGAGGAACTATACATAGACACGCAAACAACATTCTTCAATTTTGCAAAAGATCTCAATCGCTTGCAGCTTAAATCTACTGCGCTTGCGCATCCACCTCAGCCATCACCCACAGAGACTACACTACAACAGGAAAATTCCAAACTCACTGCTCAACTTGCGGTTGCTGTAACCACACACAAGAAAGCTGAGGAGTGAATTAATGTGATGATGTATAAGAGGCATCAGGAGGAAGATCAGCACATGGCTGAGAAGGCATTCATGGAGTCTGAGATTGCGGCTCTTTCTGCTAAGCTTAAAGAGGCGGAGAGCCATGTCATGTTTTTGAACGAGAGCTTTAGCGACTGGATTTCAGCACATGAGTCCTGGGGTGCAAAACACAGTGTTATAAAAGCGCAATACAACATTCTCCGTAAGGGCATTCCGATAATTGTCCAACACGCTCTCGACTGCAAAGCGGTCGAGCAACGTTTTGGTGCAGCGATGGTCGCTGCTCGCGTCTATGAGTGGACCTTGTTTTGGAATGTCATTTGCCGGGAGATGTGCGTACCTCCAGTAATTCCCCCCAATATTGTTGAGTTGCTTGTTGATAGAGCCAAAGAAAAGTGTGATGAAGCTTGTTCCCAACTCCAACATATTTCAATCCCCCGTCTCGAAGTTCTTGTTAATGACCCCAACATCTCTTCTCAGGAGATAATTTCTAACAAACTCGACTGAGTTTGTTAAGCTACCTTGGTTGGTTACTTTTTACCATCCATGGTGGCTTATTTTTTGCCAGCGAGGGATGGGCCTTGCAGTCTCGGAGGTTTCGCATCCCTATAATATATTTTTTTTTATGTTTACAGCGGAGTATGCGTCTGATCGCTGCGTGCGAGGATGGGATACTCTCCTTAGTGTTGGGCAAACATTCTCGCCAATTGCCACCCTTTTTTTATTAGCTTATAGCGTATATTGACATATATTAGGTCAAATTTTGGTGTTTGTCCCGCTTTTATGCTAAGCGGTTGATTTTAATATTCTCCAACTGTAATATGCTATATTCTGATTGAATATAATTTTGATGACTTTTTGGTTAAGGTGCATTTATTGTGTTTTTACGAAATCAAAATGGCGGTTATAATGATTTGTTACAATATGATGCATTCAATAACTCATATGTAGAATAAATGCCATGATTTCATGAAGGGCGCGACCCTTCAATCATTTCATGATCTTTTTATTCTTGCGTCAACAATCCAATGTTGTACGCAAAAGTAAGCAAACCAATGCTTATAAGTTTATACTCAAGACTTTTATAAAAATTTTATAAGTATGTACGCGTATACAATCCCATGCAAATTACTCGTACTATAGACAAACCAATGTCTATACTCAAGAGTCTTCCGGCCACGCCAATGTCCGGGTTATTTAAACAAGTAACCAAACATGTAATTTATAGTCTAGACTGTGCAAGTCTCCGTCTTGCGCGGTGTACAAGTGTTTGAAACAAACTAATGTTTTACTACTGTCACCATTAAAAATAGTATTAGTAACCAAACTAAACTATGCCACTTGAGACTCGGAGTGTGTCCCTGTGCAGCTTAAGGGGCATGCAATCAACAAATGTAAAAAATACACAAGTTATTGGCTTAAATTGCATAATTCAATTTATTTCAAACATGTCTTTTGGCCAGCACTTAGCTGTCATGTTTATAATGGAAAATGAATAATTCACATAATAAAAACTTTAAACAGTTATGTGGGGTTATCAGTCCCTCTGCAGTTTTTCATATGTAGCACCGTTTTAGTATCTGCGCATGCCAAGTGCGCTTTATTGCTCTTCCATCCAAACTTGCTAGTCGATACGCCCATGTATCGCTTACGCCAATAACCTTGTAAGGTCCTTCCCACTTAGGTCCTAGCTTACCCGTATCCTCTGCCCTGCTTGCTTCGTTTTTTCACCACACCAGATCATCCAATTGGAAAGATAATGGTTGGACGCGCTTATTATAGTAGCTTGCGATTCTTTGTTTGTTGATTGCTTCATTTATTGCCGCCATTTCTCTGCATTCTTCAACTAAGTTTAGATTTTCACGCAGTTCTTCGCTGTTGCTACTTTCATCGAAGGATGTTATGCGCATAGTTGGCACATTTATTTCAGTGGGTATTACAGCCTCGGACCCGTACACCAAACTAAAGGGTGTTTCATTAGTTGCGCCCTTCGGAGTTGTGCGGTGCGCCCACAAAACATTGGGCAGTTCGTCTATCCAACCCCTTTGACACAATCCCAGCCTTACTTTGATTCCTAAAACGATATCCCGATTCGTAACCTCACACTGACCATTCGCCTGAGGGTGTACGACTGATGTAAACGTTTGTTTTATATTCAACTCCTTGCACCAGTCACTAAATGGATTTCCCTCAAACTGCGTACCATTGTCTCTTACTATTTCATTTGGTATTCCAAACCGACAGACGATGTTTTCCCATACAAAATTTCGAATTTGCTTGCCCGAAATTGTTTTTAGCGGTTTGGCCTCTACCCATTTCATGAAATAATCAATGGCCACTACCAGAAATTTTACGCCCCCTGGTCCTGCGGGGAATGGCCCCACTATGTCGATTGCCCATTTACAAAACGGCCATGGAGACGTGACCGGTATGATAGGATGTCGCGGAGCCTTGCTTACTGGTGCATGAAGTTGACACGATTGACACTTGCGTATTACCTCTGCGGCATATCTGTACATTGACGGCCAGTAATATCCAAGCCGCATTATTTTGGACGCAACTGTTTTATGTCCCGAATGCAGTGCACACATTCCCTTGTGTACTTCCCGTATAATTGACTCCGCTTGAGTTGGATTGTGACACCGCAAGTGAGGCCCCAAAAAAGATTTTCTGTATAGGACTCCCTTGTCTAACAGATACATTGGTGCTTTCATCTTAATCTTTCTTGCTTCACTTGAATCTATCAGCAACGTACCTTTGGTTAGAAATTCAATAATTGGTGTCATCCAACTCCGCTCTTCTTCTGCAACCGCAGCCGAAACACTGTCTTCTTCAATAGATTTTACTTTAACTTCCTCAACCCAAATTTCTTTCTTAAAATGACTGAATGTTAATGTGGCTAACTTACTTAGTGCATCCGCCTTTTTATTCAACGTCCTCGAAACCTGAGTTATTTGGAATAAATCGAAGTCAACTGCTAGCTCTTGCATAAGCTTCAAGTATTTTTGCATCGACTCATCGTGTGCTTCGAATATTCCGTTAAATTGGTTTGCAACCAACTGTGAATCAACATATACTGATAGTTCTTTAACCTCCAGATATTTTGCTACCCTTATCCCAGATAACAATGCTTCATATTCAGCTTCATTATTTGTGACAGGGAAGCTGAATCGCAGTGCGAAGTTATACTCTTCCCCTTCTGGACTTTTTAGGACTATTCCTGCCCCTGTGCCTTCTGAACCACAAGCCCCATCTGTGTGCATTTCCTACAGCTGTTCGGGCGGAGGTGGTATTTCTTTCGATTCATGCGAGACTTCGATATCTCCGGCTGTTTCAGCCAGATAATCTGCTATGACTTATCCTTTTACCGCACTTCATGGTGAGAAACTTATTTCATGCTCTCCAAATTCAATAGCCCATTTGGACATGCGACCAGAATTTTCTGGTTTATATAGCACCCGCTCAACAAGTATCAGCGAATGTGAATTTGCTAGAACTTATCAAGCAATTTTGTGTTTACTGACAACAAATAGTTGTTTGTCATACCTGCTTTATCGGCTGATCTGTTAGGACCCTTATTGGGTGCGCTTAGAAATATCTCCGCAAACGCCTAGCAGTATGCACGAGTGCATAAACCAGTTTTTCGATTGCAGGATAATTTAATTCGCTCCCTGTCAAAGCTTTGCTAACAAAAAACACATGCATTTGCACCTGTTCGCATAGCATATTTATATAATTTTAAATGCCTATTGATTGAAAATTAGCTATATTTAATTTTTATAGTCTGTACCTGTCCTCTGTCCGCTATCAACACTGAACTTATTGCTCCCTTCAATGCTGCTAAGTACAGTATCAACGTTTCTCCAGTAATTGGCACAGTCATTGTTGGCAGCTCTTTCAGCAATTTTTTCATTTCTTGAAATGCCACTTCTGCTTCCTCCGTCCACTTGAAGTCCGTTTTCTTCAAGCAATTCTTCAATGTTCCGAAAAAGGGGCGTGACCGCTCTGCGGATTTGGATAGGAACCTTGTCAAGGCCGCCAACTTACCCGTTAAGCTTTGCACTTCTTTTTTATTTCTTGGTGACGACATATTCTCGATTGCCTCTATTTTCTTTGGATTTGCACGTATCCCTCGCTCAGTTATTATATGACCAAGAAACTTCCCTTCTTCTTCTCCAAAACTGCACTTCGACGGGTTAAGCTTCATATTAATCTTTCTTAACGACGCAAACGTTTCTAATATGTCCTCCAACAAACCTTGTTCTGTTGTGCTTTTTATAACTAGGTCATCAACGTATGCTTCCAAGTTTCTCCCATTCTGACCCTTGAAAGCTTCATCTATTACCCGTTGGTAAGTTGCTCCAGCATTTTTTAAATCGAATGGCATCTTTGTATAGCAGTATATGCCCTGGCTTGTGTGAAAAGCAGTCTTATCCTCATCGTACGCTGCCATCTGTATTTGATGGTATCCTTTGTACGCATCTAGGAAACCTTTGTATCGGAAGCCAGCTAACGATTCAAATTTCCAGTCTATTTCTGGTAGTGGATAATTGTCCTTAGGGCAAGCTTTATTAATATCCGTGAAGTCAACACAAATACACCAAGACCCATCAGGATTTTTTACCAACACTGGGTTTGCTACCCACGTTTGATACCTTACTTCTTGCAAGATGTTTGCTTTGACCAACTTGTCGACTTCTGCTTTCAACCATTCGCTTCTTTCAGGAGCCATGCCGCGTTTCTTTTTTCGTACTGACGTCAGACTAGGATTTGCGTTAAGCTTGTGTTCAGCAATTTTCCTTGGTACACCCGTCATGTTCACTTCTTTCCATGCAAAGACGTTCGTATTAGAAGCTAATATATTACGAAGCTTAAATTTTGTCTCATCAGACAATCCTCTGCCAATTTTAATTTTTTGTTCTGGGTGTCGCGAGTTTGCGATGATCATGCAGTTTCGAATTTTCTCGGTCTCACTAGGCTATTGCTCTGCTTGTTCTACGGCCGCGATTGCGTTTCTGACCTTATCGTTGCAATCCCTAGCGGTGTTGGGAACTTGATAAGGCCATGTACCGTGGAAGGGATAGCTGCTAATTTTGCAAAGTCGTGCGCCCTAAAAGCGCATTATATTTTGAGTAGGACCTTACGACGGCAAATTCTACTGTCGTACTTCTCACTAATTCCTTATTATCATCGTCCAACAGCTCCAGCTCCAATTCAATGATCCCGATTGGCCATGCGGACTCACCAAAAAATTCTGATAACGCAGTGTTAGGAGCCACTAGCTTGGCTCACACAGCCCCTGGTAACAAGCGGAAACAGTGCTCGTACATTATATCAACACCGCAACCGGTGTCTACATGCAATCGCTTGATGATGTACCCGCAACTTTTGACACGTCCTTTAATTGTAATGGGCGCATCCGAGGGTTCCTGTGCTATGGCCGAGAATGTGATGGGAGTATTTTCCCATTCCTAAGATACCTCTAACTTGCGCCTCTAATTTATCCGTCCGCTGGTTACCATGTTTATGGTTTTATCCATTTCCTTTCCCTCATTCTTCTTTTGCCACGGATATTCTTTTTCTCCCTTTGGCTTGTCGGCTTATGCTCTCGCGCTTTTCTTCAAGTGTTGCAATCTTCCTTTTTTTGAGTTCAACAACAAATCTTTCAATTAAGTGCCGACATTCATTGGTCTCATGACCGTAATCGTCTTGAAAATCACAAAATTTGCTTATGTCTCTGTTTCCATAATACTTTGACAAAGGCACTGGGGGGTCGAAGCTTTTGCACACTGCCTCTGTAGCCAAAATTTCTTTTGGTGTTTTGGTGAGGTCTTTTATTAACGCAACATTTTCAGCATGGCTGCTTTTGAACCTCTGGCTTCCTCCCCCTTTATTGTTGTTGAACTTTGTGACGACCCAGAAATTTCCGACTAAATTTAAACTTTATCTTTATATTATTCTGACACGATAAGCAATGTTTGTTAAGTTAAATCTCAAGGATTTTAAACTATGTTTATACATTCATTTAAACCTCGACCAAATTCCAATGATTCACGAACCATTAAATGAACATATATGAATATGTATGTATATGTGTATATGTTATAAATTGAAAATGTCAACAAAGTATTTAAATGTATAATGCTTTATATGAACGTATTTGTTTCAATATGATTATCGACGAAATTAAAAAAAATATATTAAGTGATTGAATTATCAGAAACATTGAATTATGATTACAAGTCTCTGTTGAGAGGTCCACTATGATTTGAGAAAATCTATTCCTCTTAACGATATTCGGAATAATTTGTAAAGCTATTTATAAATAAAAATAAAAAGTGTCATTTATGAAAGTTAGACAAAAGCTAGTGGAGAATTGGTTTCCATAATATTCTATTAATCTATTTTCAAACGTACAAAAACGTTTTCAGTTTAAAAAGAACTTTATTATTAAAACGTATATAACTTTTATAAATATCTAGAATTACTTTTGACAACTCATTACTTAACCAGTATAATAAATATAACGATATTTATATTTTATTTCATTAAATATATATAACGATTTAAATTAATATTATATATATTTATACGCGTATTATACATACATAGTTTTTATACTTTTACTATACTTTAACTTTACCTTTACTTTACTTTTACTTTACTTTAACTTTAATAATTCACTTTAATAATTCATACTTTAATAATTCACTTTAATAATTCATACTTTAATAATTCATACTTTATTAATTCACTTTAATAATTCAAAAATCTATTATAAATAGAATTCAATAAGTTTCATTATTTCATAGAAACTTGAAAATATATTTCTCTAAACTCTCTCAATCGATTTACATATATATATATATATATATATATATATATATATATATATATATATATATATATATATATATATTTGCTCTGTATTATTTCAAGATATTATTAGTATACATAAAATATTACGACGGAGTGATGTCTGAGTGATTTTAAAATAGTTTTTTTGAATGAGTCGAAGCTAAGGAAATTATGGGTTATAGCTATGGAGGTGATGGATATGGTTCATGGATATGCTCATGAGGTCAATCTAGTGTTTATCATCTCCGTTGCGTCTACGTACTTTCCTGCAATATTGAATCTCAATATTGATACGTGAGCACTCATAACTTAACTTTTATATATCAATAGTGTATCCCTGACTAGTGCTCGAGTATATAGGATTATGCATGCTTGTACATTCGATATTTTCCTTAGATAGGTTTGTTGAATCCTGAATTAGATACATATGCTACTGAGATAGGGTATATGATATGCATGTCATTGGAAAGCTAGCGAAAAATTAAGAACTTTTCATTTAAATATCGAATGGTTTCGATGAACGGATTAGAAGTTATAGTCAACTGAATTTTAGTATTATTGTTAAAATGATTATTATTACTATCGTCGTTATTATTTTAATAGAAATATCATTGTTATTATAAAATATCATTATTACTATTATGTTTGTATTATCATTTTATCATAATACCATTTTTAGTAAATATAAATATTATTATTTTTTTATAGAATAATAATTATTATTATTACGAAATAATACAACTTTTACTTATTATTATTATGATCAATATTATTTTATCAAATAAATAGGGGATACAAAGATATTTTTTACCACGCGTAATATAATTACATTAATAATACTTACCACTATAGTTTTACGATATTAAGTGAACTTTATAAATTTTACTACTTAAGATATATAAAAGTATATTTTATCATATATAAACATTAATATAAATTTTTATTAATAAATGACTTTAAATATATAAAACGACTATAGTTAAGTTATATAATAAACACGTATAAATTTTAGAAGTCATTTTGGGTCAAGTTGACTTTTGTTGACTTTTGCATATTAGTCTCGAGCATTAGGATTGTGGTACACTATGACTTGACCAAAAATTGTTAGACAAATATTGACCAACATATAAATATATATAATTAATATAGGTTCGTGAATCCGAGGCCAACCTTGCACTTGTTAAATGATGTTATATGTATTTTTACTACGAAATACAGTATGGTGAGTTTCATTTGCTCCCTTTTATATATATTTTTGGGACTGAGAATACATGCGCTGTTTTTATAAATGTTTTACGAAATAGGCACAAGTACTAAAACTAATTCTACGTGGGTTTAAACCAGAAATATACCCTTAGCTTGGTAACATTAAACTACTTGTCTATGTACGGTAGGCGTGAATCCTAAAGATAGATCTATTGGGCCTGACAAACCCCATCCTGACTATGGGATGCTTTAGTACTTCGAGGTTATTTTAAACACACCTGATCTGGTGTACTTCAGAGGGTAAAACATGAACGTTAAGGCTTGTTACCGGGTGCCTACAACTTATTGAATACTTTTATACAGTTGCGAGTGTACATATATTTATAAACGGAAATCTTGTGGTCTATTGATATACTGAAATGATTGTTACGATAACCTATGAACTCACCAACCTTTTGGTTGACACTTTAAAGCATGTTTATTCTCAGGTATTAAAGAAATCTTCCGCTGTGCATTAGCTCATTTTAAGGATATTACTTGGAGTCATTCATGGTATATTTTGAAAGACGTTGCATTCGAGTCATTGAGTTCATCAAAATTATTATTATGTCAATTATAGTTGGATGTATTATGAAATGGTGTGCATGCCGTCAACTTTCGTTGTAAAGAAAGTTTGTCTTTTAAAAACGAATGCAATGTTTGTAAAATGTATCATATAGAGGTCAAATACCTCGCGATGTAATCAACTATTGTGAATCGTTTATAATGTATATGAACGGGTCCTTTCAGTTGGTATCAGAGCGGTGGTCTTAGCGAACCAGGTCTGCATTAGTGTGTCTAACTGATAGTCGTTAGGATGCATTAGTGAGCCTGGACTTCGACCGTGTCTGCATGTCAAAAGTTTTGCTTATCATTTTTGTCGGAAATTGCCTGCTTATCATTCTTAGTCTAGACACATCTTACTACATTGATTGCATGAATAGTGTATAGACAAAATTCATATTTTAGCGTATCTGCTAATCCATATCTTAGCGTATCTGTTACTGTAAACTTTGCCTGACATATCCCGTAAATTCCTCCGTAATCTATGAAATCTTTTGCGCTATATATATAGATATTCTATGTAATTAGAATACCACCCGATAGCCAAAAAAATCATTTCATATCAAAAAATCCTTTATTCAATCGAACGAAATGGAATTCGTCATTAGTTCAAGTCCCTCGAATTTCGATATGGAATCCCACTCAAGCTCCGAAAGCAGTGTGACCGGAATGGATCAACCAATTAGCCATCATCTATTCTGGATGAATTGGGGATAGGTTCGTAGCCTCCTCAATAATTGGAGACAAGAAGAAGGTGATCCCTTCCATCCACCACATTGCCCTCTTGGCGATGAACCTAAAGCACTTACCGGCGAACCGGTCCGAAACACCATTTTCTCTCTCATTTCCAGAGTATCTCGTCACGATTATATACTACATCAAATTCTAGATTTTATTTATCCGCTCGTTCGAACCGACAATCACCCCGGTGTAATAGAAGAAGTCAACGCGCTTCGCGCTCGAGTAGTGGCTTTAGAGAATATGGTGCAAGGGTTACAAACACCAACAAATAACGAAGTATTAATTCATAATTTCAATTTTATTGAATAAATACTCCGTAAAAGTTATGTAATTTCTAAAGTCTTTAGGGATTATTCAATTCTAGTTTCAACCGTAAATCAAATGAGTTTAATTTAATATTAACTCATTAAATCTATGTTACATCTGAAGAAAATATGCACATATATATTTTCATAAAGACTGTAATAAAATTCTGTTGTACAAAATATTAATTGTGAAAAAAAAAATTTAACGGGTAGGTAATACCTGATAGATATATAAATTCACAATTAATATGTTACATTTTTCGAATCTGATTAAGCAAATCATCAACTACACTCCCAAAATCTCACAACAATATACATTCTTGTATAGTAATCAAAACAACCATTCTCACCCAAATTTGATTACGCATTCTGATTTTGACAAATCAAAATCCAAGTCATGATTTAACAGAAGACATCACTCTTAGATTCCTACATCTTTCAAAGCTATACTTTGACTTCAAAACTGTGTTAGAATATCATATGTATATTAACGATTACAAACTGTGTTCAAACTCTCCGAAGTTTTCGAAGGCACTTCAAACAATGAACAATCGAAATGATGATCCAACCACATATTACCCACATTTATGTACCTAAAAAGCTCTCGAAGCCAAAGTCATAGTTCGACGCGTATCCGTGTCAGACCCTTTGGCATTTATTAGCTAAAATGACTTTTCAATTCCTTTTCAAAGTAGACAGTTTTGTCACAGCTCCAGCAAGTCAACTTCGACTTTTCAGTCGAACTAGTCTTATTATAACCTCGATAGATACGTTGCCCTTTCGTCATCGTTACTGGGGACCTTTCATATCCCGCCACCTTAGCAATAAACTTACCAACAACTTCAATTATCTTTGACTTTTCTAAAAATCATTATATTTATTGAAATCACATCATTTACTCATTCGCATCTTGTAACGAGAATTGTCATACGAATCATCGAAAAATAGTAACCAGTATTTTGAAATCTCGCAGCATGTCTACGCCAACAGTTATATGTGTACGTAAAACGTCTATCTCCTGGACTTACATACTTTGAATGTGAAGTTTTGAAAAATATTTTGAACTGCAAACTAGTTCTTGAAATGCTGACGAAGCATCAAAAATTGTAAACGATCATAACAGTAAAGAGTTTGATGACAAAGAATAGTAAGGTGGTAAAGCTGAGAAAAAGAGAAGGTTTGGAACTGGAAAACGGATTGAACAGACTATGAAGGAGGCTGTGGACAAATCACAAAGACTAAATCTACCTTCAAAGAATCCAAATGATTCAGTGCCTGCTAAAGTCATTAACGAATACCTTACTCTTTATTCTAAACCTTTACAGACAAATCTTCATCATCATCCATCAATATTAGAAATTCTAAGATATTATCATATCTTTCATTATAAATATCCGCGATATTTCTGAAGATATTTTCACAACTAATCTTATCTGAAGTCATTTATCTCTTTGCGCTATCAGTGTTACATCATATAAGAAACTATTAGTTTCTATATTCTATAAACTTTCGAGTTCAAATTATGAATGTTTTGAAGTAGTGTTGGGAACTGAAGCATGAGTTAGTATAATATAATGACACTTGATCAATGTGATTATATTACAGTAAGTCATACTGAGTTTCTAATGGGACATGACGATTCACAGACCATGCCGTCATCATGTTCCATATTACATGACTCTTGTATTCTATTTAATCTCTAAAAAATATCAAGAATATATTTTCTTGATGATTCGGTCTTTTCAGGGTATTCTGGTAAATTAACAAATCAAGATCGTGCCATTACCATTTCCTTCTTAGAACATTAACTATGTTCATTCTGAAATTCATATCTGCGAATACTGGACCATTACAAACGTTGCTTAATCGCAAGAAGAAGAAACGAAAGGACAAAACTCCAAAATAGAAATTGGGGTATAAATCGCAGCAAATAGAATGGAGCATTAACTATGGATGTCAATGATTATAGAAGACAAAAGCAGGGGCATTGAAATATAAGGGAAGATATAAAACCCAACAACCACCCAAAAATTATAAACCGTATATATCGATGCATATAGCAATATAAAGACACGGAAGAACTAAAAACACTATAAAACTGATAGTATAGTAGAAGTAAATAGATTCTTCTGGAGGCAGATGAAAAAGAAGAATGACAGATATGAAAGTGAGGAGTATATCGAGAATCAGTACTGGATGAAGCATATTGACAAATACTTTAAAATATGAGTTGAGGGAGAAAGAATAGAAGGTGTGATTTGTAAGGAGGTGGATTTATAGTGAAATACCCGATAGAGAAATCAAGATGGATTATCGTATTAATTCGAAGAGAATCATAATCTCCTTAATCACCGAAGCATCAAATCCAACATAGATTACAAAGATTTTCTTTAAATTCGGAGATCAATTGTGATGACGTCAAAAGATATGACGAATCACTATAATCTTATTTCCTTCATTTACAATAACTTCCCTCATACGCTTCGAGTAATCGAATCATTTTATCTATACTTCTTAGACATGATAAAACTTCATAATCGTTAAGTCATAATAACATTCTCATTGTTAGCCATAACGACCTCTATCAAATTTCGGGGACGAAATTTCTTTAACGGGTAGGTACTGTGACGACCCAGAAATTTCTGACTAAATTTAAACTTTATCTTTATATTATTCTGACACGATAAGCAATGTTTGTTAAGTTAAATCTCAAGGATTTTAAACTATGTTTATACATTCATTTAAACCTCTACCAAATTCCAATGATTCACGAACCATTAAATGAACATATATGAATATGTATGTATATGTGTATATGTTATAAATTGAAAATGTCAACAAAGTATTTAAATGTATAATGCTTTATATGAACGTATTTGTTTCAATATGATTATCGACGAAATTAAAAAAAATATATTAAATGATTGAATTATCAGAAACATTGAATTATGATTACAAGTCTCTATTGAGAGGTCCACTATGATTTGAGAAAATCTATTCCTCTTAACGATATTCGGAATAATTTGTAAAGCTATTTATAAATAAAAATAAAAAGTGTAATTTATGAAAGTTAGACAAAAGCTAGTGGAGAATTGGTTTCCATAATATTCTATTAATCTATTTTCAAACGTACAAAAACGTTTTCAGTTTAAAAAGAACTTTATTATTAAAACGTATATAACTTTTATAAATATCTAGAATCACTTTTGACAACTCATTACTTAACCAGTATAATAAATATAATGATATTTATATTTTATTTCATTAAATATATATAACGATTTAAATTAATATTATATATATTTATACGCGTATTATACATACATAGTTTTTATACTTTTACTATACTTTAACTTTACATTTACTTTACTTTTACTTTACTTTAACTTTAATAATTCACTTTAATAATTCATACTTTAATAATTCACTTTAATAATTCATACTTTAATAATTCACTTTAATAATTCATACTTTAATAATTCACTTTAATAATTCATACTTTAATAATTCACTTTAATAATTCATACTTTAATAATTCACTTTAATAATTCAAAAATCTATTATAAATAGAATTCAATAGGTTTCATTATTTCATAGAAACTTGAAAATATATTTCTCTAAACTCTCTCAATCGATTTATATATATATATATATATATATATATATATATATATATATATATATATATATATATATATATATTTGCTCTGTATTATTTCAAGATATTATTAGTATACATAAAATATTACGACGGAGTGATGTCCGAGTGATTTTAAAATAGTTTTTTTGAATGAGTCGAAGCTAAGGAAATTATGGGTTATAGCTATGGAGGTGATGGGTATGGTTCATGGGTATGCTCGTGAGGTCAATCTAGTGTTTATCATCTCCGTTGCATCTACGTACTTTCCTGCAATATTGAATCTCAATATTGATACGTGAGCACTCATAACTTAACTTTTATATATCAATAGTGTATCCCTGACTAGTGCTCGAGTATATAGGATTATGCATGCTTGTACATTCGATATTTTCCTTAGATAGGTTTGTTGAATCCTGAATTAGATACATATGCTACTGAGATAGGGTATATGATATGCATGTCATTGGAAAGCTAGCGAAAAATTAAGAACTTTTCATTTAAATATCGAATGGTTTTGATGAACGGATTAGAAGTTATAGTCAACTGAATTTTAGTATTATTGTTAAAATGATTATTATTACTATCGTCATTATTATTTTAATAGAAATATCATTGTTATTATAAAATATCATTATTACTATTATGTTTGTATTATCATTTTATCATAATACCATTTTTAGTAAATATAAATATTGTTATTTTTTTATAGAATAATAATTATTATTATTACGAAATAATACAACTTTTACTTATTATTATTATGATCAATATTATTTTATCAAATAAATAGGGGATACAAAGATATTTTTTACCACGCGTAATATAATTACATTAATAATACTTACCACTATAGTTTTACGATATTAAGTGAACTTTATAAATTTTACTACTTAAGATATATAAAAGTATATTTTATCATATATAAACATTAATATAAATTTTTATTAATAAATGACTTTAAATATATAAAACGACTATAGTTAAGTTATATAATAAACACGTATAAATTTTAGAAGTCATTTTGGGTCAAGTTGACTTTTGTTGACTTTTGCATATTAATCTTGAGCATTAGGATTGTGGTACACTATGACTTGACCAAAAATTGTTAGACAAATATTGACCAACATATAAATATATATAATTAATATAGGTTCGTGAATCCGAGGCCAACCTTGCACTTGTTAAATGATGTTATATGTATTTTTACTACGAAATACAGTATGGTGAGTTTCATTTGCTCCCTTTTATATATATTTTTGGGACTGAGAATACATGCGCTGTTTTTATAAATGTTTTACGAAATAGGCACAAGTACTAAAACTAATTCTACGTGGGTTTAAACCAGAAATATACCCTTAGCTTGGTAACATTAAACTACTTGTCTATGTACGGTAGGCGCGAATCCTAAAGATAGATCTATTGGGCCTGACAAACCCCATCCTGACTATGGGATGCTTTAGTACTTCGAGGTTATTTTAAACACACCTGATCTGGTGTACTTCAGAGGGTAAAACATGAACGTTAAGGCTTGTTACCGGGTGCCTACAACTTATAGAATACTTTTATACACTTACGAGTGTACATATATTTATAAACGGAAATCTTGTGGTCTATTGATATATTGAAATGATTGTTATGATAAACCTATGAACTCACCAACCTTTTGGTTGACACTTTAAAGCATGTTTATTCTCAGGTATTAAAGAAATCTTCCGCTGTGCATTAGCTCATTTTAAGGATATTACTTGGAGTCATTCATGGCATATTTTGAAAGACGTTGCATTCGAGTCATTGAGTTCATAAAAATTATTATTATGTCAATTATAGTTGGATGTATTATGAAATGGTGTGCATGCCGTCAACTTTCGTTGTAAAGAAAGTTTGTCTTTTAAAAACGAATGCAATGTTTGTAAAATGTATCATATAGAGGTCAAATACCTCGCGATGTAATCAACTATTGTGAATCGTTTATAATGTATATGAACGGGTCCTTTCAAACTTGCGATACTTATCATTATGATAGGTACCATCACTACGTTGGCCATTACCACCATAACGTTTACCCGGCTCCTAACCTCTTCCCTGCACTCGATAATAATCATCATCAATGCCCATGTTTGAAGAGGTATTTCTGTAATTATGCTTTATATCTTCTTGTGCCCGCATGTAATCATGCGTTGCTTTTACGGCTTCCGCGAAAGTTTCTGGCACTCTTCTTCGTAACCGTTGCCATAAAGACAGGTGTCTGTCAGTATCTATACAATGAATAAAGCCAGATACCTTCTGGCTTTCTGGCAAGTTTTGTATCTTAGCCACCTCTTTAGTATATCTGTCTATTATTTCTCCCAAGCTCTCTTTCGATTTATGCTTAATGTCGTGACATTCGACATGTGTTCTTTTGCGTGCGCGCAAATTGTGAAAGTTCAATAAAAACCTTGAGCGCAAATCCGCAAAACCTGTAATGCTTTGGGCTGGAAAATTGTTGAACCATTCCCTTGCCACTCCTTGCAACACTATTGGTAGCATATGGCATGCTACTGCATCACCCCAACTGTGTGTTCTTGCAGTTCCTTCAAATTTTTGTAAAAAGTCATCTGGATCTGATAACCCATCATAAATTCCGAGTGTTAGAGGCAACACCGGTGCGACTGTGAAGGGATGATTGGCAATGTGCGCCACAAAATTTTCTGTTGTAGGAGCTAGCTCAAGTCATTGCTTAGCTTTTTACCCTTGCATCACTGCGAACCAATTGCTCATAAACTCTTGTACCCGCGCTGGCTCATTGAAAGCGGGTGCCAAGTGTGGTGGCGCGACTTCCTGTAATTGAGATATGAAGCTATTTGACTGGTTTCAGCATAGTGCGTTCCGCTATATTGATTGTTTGCAACAGTATGGACTGATTGCGGAGACGCATGCGCCGTTGACCTTTGTTGTGGTGTCAGCATGATGTATGAACCATCTGGATTTGTCAGACTCATCTGCCTGATTCTTTCCTGGGCTTTCTCGGTAGTAACCCTTTCAATCGGTGTTTCGGGTTCAACCGAGGTGATAATTGGTATTGTACCCACATAGGTAGTTTTAACTTTAAAGCCTGGGGGAACTGTTTCGCTTGGAGAACCAAAGCTCAGGATTTTTGGTGACAGATCCTCGAATGGTTTAAAGCCAGTTCCTGTTTCCAGTAAACTTCCATCGGGAGTGTGCCACCATCCCTTAGATGACTCATTCAGGACAGTTTCTGATGTAACCGGCCCTATTCCAACACTTGGTGTTGATGGAGGCTATGATGTGCCTTTGGTTGGTGCTGGCGGCGTCGACGGTGTGTTCGTAACAGTCGCCGTAGGTGTTTGAAACCCTGGACTTCCTGGAGAGTCGGATCGCCCTTGATTCTTTGCACTCTTACTTCCTCCACCCATTCTTGCTGACAATAAAGAAAAACCTAAAAGTGACCGATTAGTTAAACAAAAAAGTTTTATGGAAAAAAGGTACGAAATCATATACAACATAAATTCCAATCTTCTTTGTTTCATATAACCGGTCTCACGGATAGCGCCAAATGATCAAGCATATTTTCACGGGGTCAAGGTGAACCAACGCTTGAGTGCATAAAAGGGGTTTAAGGACTAACAATATTCGAACCTCCGACGCTTAGTCTTGGATAACCCACATCGGTATCGTTTTGATTCCGACAGGGTGGCCAATTTGAGAGTCCACCAACAACCTAGCATACGAGGTTGAGTGGCCCAAAGACATGAAGGTTTTATAGTTCAATACATGCATGAAAGTCTTTAGAGATCGTAAGAAGCTTTGTTCGTACGATAGAGATTTGTATGCTGTAGTTTACGTATGAGTAAACAAGTGAACGTATGTGTTTTTAGGGTTTATGAGCTATGTATTTATAGGCTCACGAATTAGGGTTTCGGTAGAATCTTTTCTCTAATTAAATGCAATCTCATCCTTAACTAACTTTCGTTATTTAAGGAAGAGAATCCGACTTGATTATACCGTACATTCTTCTAGAATGTACCGGACCCCTGTGCAAGTATACGAAACTCGCATCAGATGGTATAAGCGCATAGGGTGCGACTATACCCGTGTCATAGGCCGTATATGGCAGTTTAGGGCTTTGGATGCGCATCCGCACAATCTTGCGAATATGCGTATCATTACACTTTTTCCATGAACAACCACATCCACCACTCAATCACTTTACACTTAAACATATAAATACAGTTATATGTGAAACCTATACATATCACAACCATGCACTAAATTACCACTTCACTCATCTTCTTCGATCATCGCCTTCCACCACCTTCGATTTAACAATAGAACGAAAACCACCTGCAACTCATTATTATTATCTTTCTGCTTGAAATTACCCAAGAACACCCAAGTAATCTACCATTTGATTTCCTATTTCTATTACAAAACCGAAGGCTGCTATTGTCCTATAACCACCATATCGTCAACACCTTCTTACAGCCGTCCTTCTTATTCAAGTGATTTTTCTGCAGTTGCTACAGCAATAGGTTATACTTGTTTCTATTTTACAAAATAAAGAAAACGCAATATATATAGCTAATATTATGGTAATGACAAAAGAGAATATTGGTTAATGAATAAATAATGGTTAGTGGATGATAAAGTTAGAGTGGGGTTAGTTAAACAGCTTGGACGATTTCCTTGGATCCAAATTTCCACAAACATTTCTTTTCTATCTCCTTTTTGATCGACAATTGCTGTTGGGTTGTTACTCATATTTTTTTCTTAAGAATTGATAGGGACTACCACTATCTTTTCTCTCCTGGTTATTCTTTTTAACGAAATCCTTTTTGTGCCGAATGAACCTTGATCAGCACACCGTATCAATAATTTATATCTTGCAAATATTTCGGTAGTTTAGATTAATAGTTGGGCCACCGCATTTTTTAATGCTTTTGGGCCGTTTAATGTCGTTGGACATCTGATGGGTTGAAACTGCTACGGCCCTTTTAGGCTTAGGGAAACTTCGTGTTATATTTGATGTTTAGCGATTGAGAGATGAAGATTATGGTAAGACCGAGTAGATATTAACGATAATGAAGTAAAGTTGATGTTAAATGATCATGATGATCATGATACATGATAGAAATAATGATGATGTTTATGTTGATCACAAGATAATGGTGATGGTGATCCGCCATTGATGATTATGATAAGCCGCATAATGAAGATGTTTGTATTATGATCATGGTTAGGTTAATGATTAGGATATTACGGTTATGATAAGAGAGGTGATAATAACGTATGATGTTGATAATTAGATTAAAAGTGAGATAATGATACGGTTAGGGTATGATAATGATGATGATGTTATGATCATGATAGATAATTATGGTAGTGATTATGATAAAATGATGATGATGAAAAGAAAGGATGATGGTGCTGTTATGGCGAGAAGATGATGATGATAGATGATATTGATGATGATAATAAACAAAAGATGAAGATAAAAATGCTATTTGGAATTTGAGTTATGAAGAAGAAAAACAGAAAAACAAGTTAAATAAAATTTAATCGCGAAGTAGAATAGAAAAGCATGGTCAGCGAGATGGTTAAGGATGTCGGTGTTAAATGAGAGGTCTCGGGTTCGAGCCCGGGCTAAGGCATTTTATTTCTTTTTTTTTGAAGCTCTTCCTCTTAAGGTAGTAATATTAGTAATATTATTATTGTTATTATTATTATCATTATGATTATTATTATTAATATTATTATTATTATTATTATTATTATAAACATAATATAACTTTTAAATTTATTACCATTATTATTATTACTTTCATATTAACAAAAATATTATGACAAATAAATATTTTCTATGTAAAAGTACACTTATTACAAATACCATAATATTACATGTAATTATGTATTAATATTATAAATATTTACATATAACAAATTATTAATTTTTAATATAATAATAATCATATATATGTACATAAAACTATATAAATATTAATTATTTTGAATATATATATATATATATATATATATATATATATATATATATATATATATATATATATATATATATATATATATATATATATATATATATACAAATTAAATATATAAGATACATAATTTAGGATATAATATATAAATTGTTCGATTACGATTATATGTTTTAATATATATAACTAATATAGGTTCGTGAATCCAAGGCCAACCTTGCATTGTCCAATATCTTCATACGTATTTTTACTACAAAATACAGTATAGTGAGTTCATCTGATTCCCTTTTACTCTTTACATTTTTGGGACTGAGAATACATGTGCTATTTTTACAACTGTTTTATTAAATGCCTTTGAAATCTATATTTTTGAATTGAGATGCTTTTATAAATGTTTGATGAGATAGACACGAGCAAAACATTCCTCGAATGAATTATTATGTAGACAGAAGTTCTGTGGATTATTATTGAATTAGTTGGACGTGATAATTGCCACTAATTGTTGTGAATATTTTCCCCTGATTATTATTGCTTGGTAACCTAAGAATTAGAAACGGGTATGGCCCTAATTCACGCGAATCCTAAAGGTAGCTACCGAGTTTAACACCCCCACCCAGAATGTTCACTAGACGAAAGAGCTAGTGGGCATGGTGTTTAGTACTTCGAAGTTTATATGATTATTATACAGACGATATGTTCTATTTTTGGGGATATTATTGATACGCATTATATGTTAAGGTCGGTTACCAAGCCAAGCTATGAAATCAAAGTGAATGTTATGTATCGAGAGAATGATTTTTATACACAGGTTATGTGTATTATTTTTGTGCACGAGATATGTGCACGATTATTTAAAAATCGCGAGGCAACCTACGGGGGAGAAAAGGATACGAACCTACTCTGCTAAGCATTATGAAAAATGGTTTCGTACACGAGATAGGTGTACTGTATTTGAATCTTGTGGTCTATCAAAATGATGAATTTTATTGCTTATGATAAACCTATGAACTCACCAACCTTTTGGTTGACACTTGAAAGCATGTTTATTCTCAGGTATGAAAGAAATCTTCCGCTGTGCATTTGCTCATTTTAGAGATATTACTTGGAGTCATTCATGACATATTTCAAAAGACGTTGCATTTGAGTCATTGAGTTCATCAAGATTATTATTAAGTCAATTATAGTTGGATGTATTATGAAATGGTATGCATGCCGTCAACTTTCGATGTAAAGAAAGTTTGTCTTTTAAAAATGAATGCAATGTTTGTAAAATGTATCATATAGAGGTCAAATACCTCGCGATGTAACCAAATGTAATGTATTCGTCCAGATGGATTAGGACGGGGCATTTCATATTCCTTGGGTATTACCTACCCGTTAAAATATTTTCACCATTAACAGTTTGTACAAAAGAATTTTTAATTACAATCTTTATTAAAACATATATACATATATATTTTCTTCAGATGTAATCATGGATTTAAATGAGTTAATATTATATTAATCTCATTTACTTTTTGGTTAGAACTAGAATAAATAATCTCTAAAACTTTAGAGATTACGTAATCGTCATGTAGAACGAAGATAAATGATGTTGAATGATTCGTAGAATGATGATTAAGTTCGAGGTATGGATTGTGATGTTGAGACGTGTGATGTTGAAACTTGGGTTTTTGGTGGTACTGTTAGTGCCGGTGATGTTGCTGAAGCTGGTACATTTTGCACCATGTTTTCCAAATTAATTACTCGAGCGCGAAGTTCGTTGACTTCTTCTATTATTCTGGGATGATTGGCGGTCGGAACGAGTGGATGAATAAGGTTTAGAATTGTGGATAGAATATAATCGTGTCGAGATACTCTGGAAATGAGAGAGAAAATGGTGTTTCGAACAGGTTCGCCGGTAAGTGCTCCAGGTTCTTCACCAAGAGGTGAATTTGGTTGGTGGAAGGGATCGCCTTCTTCGCGTCTTCATTGATTAAGTCGACTACGAACCTATCAGATGAATTAGCTGATTCATTCTGGTGACGCTGCTTCTGGAGCTTAGGTGAACATCCATGTCGGAATAGCTGACGGATTCTGAAGAACTTGAACTAGTGGCGAGTTCCATTTCGTACGATTGAGTAAAGGGTTTTTCGGTATGAAATGATTTTCGGCTATCGGATGGTATTCTAATTACATAGAATATCTATATATATAGAACAAAAGATTTCGTAGAATACGGAGGAATTTACGGAATATGTCAGGCAAAGTTTACAGTAACAGATTCGCTAAGATATGAATTAGCAGATACGCTAAGATATGAATCTTGTCTATACACTATTCATGCAATTAATGCAGTAAGATGTGTCTAGACTAAGAATGATAAGCAAATGATTCCCTAAGAATTATAAGCAGATAATTTTCGACACGAAATGATAAGGCAAAATTTTGACATGCAAACACGGTCGAAGTCCAGACTCACTAATGCATCCTAACAACTATCAGTTGGACACACTAATGCAAGACCTGGTTCGCTAAGACCACTGCTCTGATACCAACTTTAATGACTCATCCTAATCCATCTGGACGAATACATTACATTTGGTTACATCGCGAGGTACTTGACCTCTATATGATACATTTTACAAACATTGCATTCGTTTTTAAAAGATAAACTTTCATTACATCGAAAGTTAACGGCATGCATACCATTTCATAATATATCCAACTATAGTTGACTTAATAATAATCTTGATGAACTCAACGACTCGAATGCAACGTCTTTTGAAATATGTCATGAATGACTCCAAGTAATATCTCTAAAATGAGCAAATGCACAGCGGAAGATTTCTTTCATACCTGAGTATAAACCAAAAGGTTGGTGAGTTCATAAGTTTATCGTAAACAATAAAATTCATTATTTTGATAGACCACAAGATTCAAATACAGTACACCTATCTCGTGTACGAAACCATTTTTCATAATGCTTAGCAGAGTAGGTTCGTATCCTTTTCTCCCCCGTAGGTTGCCTCGCGATTTTTAAATAATCGTGCACATATCTCGTGCACAAAACTAATACACATAACCTGTGTATAAAAATCATTCTCTCGATACATAACATTCATTTCAATTTCATTGCTCAACATGGTAACCGACCTTAACATATAATGTGCATTAATAATATCCCCAAAATAGAACATCTCGTCTGTATAATATATAAACTTCGAAGTACTAAACACCACGCCCACTAGCTCTTTCGTCTAGTGAACATTCTGGGTGGGGGTGTTAAACCCGGTAGCTACCTTTAGGATTCGCGTGAATTAGGGCGATACCCGTTTATAACGTACCAAGCAATGATAATCAGGGGAAATATTCACAATAATTAGTGGCAATTATAACGTCCAACTAATTCAATAATAATCCACAGAACTTCTGTCTGCATAATAATTCATTCGAGGAATGTTTTGCTTGGGTCTATCCCGTCAAACATTTTAAAAGCATCTCAGTCCAAAAATATAGATTTCAAAGGCATTTAATAAAACAATTGTAAATCAGTTATAAAGCAAGCGCATGTATTCTCAGTCCCAAAAATGTAAAGAGTAAAAGGGAATCAAATGAACTCACAATACTGTATTTTGTAGTAAAAAAACATGTGACGACATTGAACAAGTGTAGGGTTGGCCATCGATTCACGAACCTATATCATTCGTATATATATTAAAACATATAATCGTAATTGAGCAATTATATATATATATATATATATATATATATATATATATATATATATATATATATATTTTGTTATTAATAATATACTTGTTATACTATATGTTTTTTAGATAAATTTAATATATTTAGTTTATATGTTTTATATAACTATTACTTATCATTAATAATAAAAACTGTATATTAAGGTTTAGTATATATATTTTTATAATAATTGATATAGCTTAACTAATATCTTTTTAATAATAAATGTATAGCGTGATGTATTTTTATATAAAAGTATCTATTTATAATAATATTGATTTTTTGGGTGATAACAAAATAATAATTTTAGTAAGAATGATAATAATGATAATAAGTTTAATAATAATACTAATGATTATATTAATAATAATAATGATAATATTTATAATAATACTTATATTACTAATAATAATAATAGTACTAAAAGTGATACTAATACTAATATTAATCATAGTTTTTATGTTCTCATGATAATACATATATTAGTCGTTAAAACAAATATAATAATAACAATGATAATAATAACAATATTCTTATTTATAACTATAATCATAATAAGAATAATGATAACTAATACTTGAATGACAAAATTTATAATAATAAATACATTAATAATGTTAATAATAATTATAATGGTTTTAATACTTACAACTATGTTAATAATAATAATAAGTGTTCGAATAGTAATAATAACAATAATATCAATAACAATAATAATAATCATAGTAATAACATTAATAATAACAATAATAATAATAATAATAATAATAATAACATTTACAATAACAATTTATAATAACAATGATAATAATAATAATAGTAATAATAATAATAATAATAATAATAATAATAATAATAAAAATAATAATAATAAATATAATAATAATAATAATAATAATAATAATAATAATAATAATAATAATAATAATAATAATAATAATAATAATAATAATAATAATAATAATAATAATAATAATAATAATAATAATAATAATAATGATTTTTAATATGTAAAACTACCTTAGAAGCCCATCTTAAAAAGAATTGCACCAAGTAGGGATCGAACTCGAGACCTCTCGAAACCCAACACCATCACTTAACTATCCCTCCAGTTCTTTTTTTCTGTATTAAAACCCTTCCCATATTTTTATAACCCGTAATTAAATAGTTCTTCTTCTTCAACATGGAGTTTAATCAGAGATTAACCACAGCTAACAACACTTAATTCCTTTAGTTTTAGGACTTTCCAACAATACAGAAACGTTTAGAACTTGTTTAAAATAATTAAAACAGAAACCAATTAAGAAAAAGAAATTGAAACAGAAAAATAACACGATGAAGAACTCAAATCCTAATTTCGAATTCAAGGCTGTTTTACATTATACTTACAACATGAAAAGTGTTTTAAATCACCAATAGAAACTTTTTGATTCCTCAATTTCAACAGAAACATTTTATAAGAAACGAATTTCGTGAAGAACAGATATTTTGACTTTTTAATATTAAAGTTTGACTCAAAAATTCGAATTCAATATAGAAAGTTGGAATTTCAAACTTTGCAGGTAGTTTATACACCTGATTCCTAACTAAACTGCATTTATGAATTTTAAAATTTCATTTGAAATAAAGCTTTTGATTAAATGATATGAAAACAGAGATAATGAGTCTTTTTTTTTTTTTTTTAATTCAATCAAATAAAATATAAGGGTTTGTAATTGATAATGGTAGTGAAAAGATATTGGAATGACTCCATTACTCGCTTGAATTGATCAGTTATATAGAAAAAATGGGTCTCGATTTGTAATCACAGATAACAAACAAAAAATAAATAAATAAAATAAAATAAAGTAAATTGTGAAAGGATTTGATTCGTACGAATTGATATTGAGGTGTAACAAACTTGAGACAAAAACAAAACCCATTCCCAATCAGATAACGATAGGAAATAGATTCAAGTGAAAAATCTTGCTGTTATATCATTTAATAATAAATACATATAAATATAATAATAATTCTATTAATATTAATAATAATAAATAATAATAATGATATTAATAATAATAATATTGATTATTGATAAAAAATAATATTATGATAATATTGTAAATAACAATAATAGTAATAATAATACTAGTAATGATATAACAAATTACCTGTAACAAATTTCATATTAAAATTTTATAATACTAATAATACTAATAATAATAAAAAAATAATAATACTGTTAATATTAATAATAATTATCATAATAATAATAATATTAATAACAAAAATAATAATTATTGTTAATAATAATGTTAATAATAATATTATTAATGATAATATTAATAAATTATATTACTTTTATAATTATAATAATTTATGATAATAATCATGATAATTTCGATGAATTTAATAGTAATCAGTAATAATGATAATAATAATTTTATTTATAATACTAATGATAATACTAGTTATAACAATAATAATAATAATAATAATAATAATAATAATAATAATAATAATAATAATAATAATAATAATATTAGTAATAATACAACAATTTTTTTACATATGAATTTCATATCTATTTGCTATATATAATAATATTACAAATACTGATATTACTTTTAATATTGAAGGCAATAATATATAGAATTTTTTTTATATACGCAAGTAAGTTTAGTATGTTGATATAATATATTATTAGCTATGTAATGTTTAATAACTATATTATATATCCTATGATAACATTTATTGGATATTGAATGTTTACATCTATGTATTACCATATAATAATTATTAATTGTAATCATATATATACATATAGATTTATAATAATATCATGTATATGTTTGTATATATTCATTCTATTTGTACTTAATTATTTTGTTTATTATTTTACCTTTTAAATTATAAATTGATTAAAGTGTATTTTATTAATTCAAAATATTTCTACTTACATATATATCTACACACAACTGTTCGTGAATCTTCGAGTGAAATTCCCCGTTCATATTAATTATAAACGTTTCATATTAATTGGTTTCTTTGCGAGGTTTTGACCTCTATATGAGACGTTTTTCAAATCTTGCATTCGTTTTTAAAAAAAAAACACCCATAACCTTTATTATTGAATAAAGGTCATAATGACATAATTTAGATTATCTATCAAAGTCAATCTCCTCAAATAAATAAGTTTTTACACAACCCATTACAACATGATCAAATATATTACAACAAACACTCCGAAAGCAAGTTTAAACAATATAAACAATTATGCCGACTCCAAGTCTTGACCTTGGGTTGGCATACGGCAGCGGAACCGTTTTTAATATTCACCTGAGAATAAACATGCTTAAAAAAGTCAACAAAAATGTTGGTGAGTCATAGGTTTAATTTCTATATAATAATCATAATATTTAATAAGCCACAAGATTTCATTTAATTAAATGCGCAGGATCATTACAACTGCAAAAATCATTCATACGATGAGTTTCCTGGTAACCGACCTTAACATGGAGCGCTTAAGATATCTGGCATCATACATTCTACTATTTAAATGTATGACAAGAACCCTTCGAATTACTAAAGCATTTCCACTATTCGAAAATGGGGGGTGTTGGTGCCCGTAGATCTACCTTTAGGGTTCGCGTCAATTAGTGTTTTTCACTAATTCTTAGGTTACCAAGCATAATAATAATAAGTACAGATATCTGGTATAACAAAACAATCGTAGAATGTAGTTTCATAAACTTGTGCTTATTTTGTAAAACATTTATAAATTTGCATGTATTCTCATCCCAAAATAATTTAGATAGTAAAAATGGGACTATAACTCACTTGTGATGATTTCCGAATAGATGGTAATAAGACTTGGCCTTTGACAAATTCATGAACTTAATAATAATATTCTTGTGTCAAGATATATATATATATATATATGTATATATATATAATCAATATTTCATACTTATGATACTTGTGATAATTTTAATTGTCCATTGTTAGTAGTCCAACGTTCGTAGTCCAATAGTCCGATAGTCCAACAGTATAAATATATATATAAATATAAATGCGTATATTGTGTTAGAATTTACTAACACTATAATATATTGTCTTAATATAGTAAGACACATAATATGTATATTGTCTGAAGCAATCCGTGACCCATTGTATACATGTCTCAGGCTCGATCACAACTCAAAGTATATAATATTTTGGAATCCACTTCGACCCACAGCTAACTCGAAATTACTGCCAATGGTGTCTTATAGTTCGTTCCAATAATATATATAGAAGAAATCAAAATGATATGTCAAAATGTTGTATACGGATCCACGGTGATCAAGTCATATATATATTTATATATATATATATATATATATATATATATATATATATATATATATATATATATATATATATATATATATGGTGCCTTACGATCTTTATTAAGACTATAATATATTGTCGTAGAACTTAATCACGACTATTATAAATTGTATTTCCATAAGTTTGAGAATAAGACATGTATAAATACATGTAGGATACAAGGTAAGTTAGCTAGGATAAGGTTGGCATCCATTTTTATCAATCAAAACCGTAGCTAAAAACAAGCAAAAATATCCAAATTTTTTTTTACCCATAATTTCTTCGTTACAAATCCATTTTGAGTGATTCGAGTTGCCATGGTTTCGTATCGAACTCAAAATTATTAATCTTAATAGAAAAAGTATAGGTTTATAGTCGAAAATACAGCTTAGGTGTCAAATAAGAGAAGATAGTCATATCCGTCGTAAGAACGACATCTTGATGACCCTTTTGAAAAACATACTTCCACTTAGAGTTTAACCATGGATTTTGGATATATTTCATATTCATATAAAATAAGATTTTTCACCAAAGGAAATATTTTAATTCAAAGTTTAAGATAGGTTTTTAAAATTAAACCCAAAACAGCCCCCGTTCGAATAAGACGACGTATATTCGATTTTAAGGTGTTCTTCGTGTTTACAAGTTTTATATCCTTATGTTAGCTTGACATATAGTCATAATATATGTGTTGAAGTATTTTAAAAGTCAAGTTAGACGGATTAAGTTTATTTGCAAATAAGTTTAGAAATAATCTAAACTATGTTCTTGTTGTTATTAGTTATAACTCAAAATAAGATAGCTATATGAATATGAATCGAACGAGATTTCGAATAAGGTTACTACCTCAAGTTTAAAGAGTGATGTTACTGGAAAAATAAGAAAAGGATCTTTGAGTTGATGGTGTCCTTGATAGCTTAGAAAATCTTGAAGTAGAAGCTTGGAATCAAAAAAAAGTTTCAAGTAAGAAATCTATCTTGATTTAAGATAGTTATGTTTATATAAATTGAACTAAAGCTTATATATGATTATTACCTTTATAAATAACGAAAGTTTCTGAGATAGAAGTGATGTTCTTGATCTTGAAAGAGTTGTTGGATTGGTTTAAAAAGATTGAAAGTAATCTTCTTGATTTTTGATGGTGTTCTTGAAGTGTTCTTGAAAGTATTTTCTTATGATGTTTAAGGCTTGATTCTTGGTGTAGTTTATGATCAATATGAAGATGGTTTTCTGAGTTGTTTGAGTAGTAGATGGAGAGAGTGAAGTAGGTGAATTAGACTTGAAAGAAACTTGCAAATGAAAGTGTTGTGTAAGTGTGTGTAAAATGGCGTGAGGTTTGTAGTCAAACAAGGTGTTCTTGGTTTGTTTTTATAAGTAACTAGCTCATGGTAGATGTTAAACTAGGTGTTGTCATGGATGACATAATTAAAATGGAATCCCATTCTAATCCTATTTGTATATACTAGTAGTAAATTCGTTTAGAAGTTGTGTATGATACGGGTATGAATACCGAATGAATACGAGTAGAATTCTTGATGGAATCTAATGAGAATATGAGTATAGCTATCTTTGTTGAGTATAAGTATATTCATATATCTATTTAAGTCTTTTAAAAGTGTATTAATACATCTTAATACAATACATATACATTCAGTTTAATTTAGGGTTTATGACGTCGTTAAACGTTACATATATGTATATTGTTTCGAAGTCTTTAAGTTAGTAGTCTCATTTTATATATATAACCAATTGTTAATATACTTAATGAGATACTTAAATATCATTTTAACAATTCTTAAATATATATATATATATATATATATATATATATATATATATATATATATATATATATATATATATATATATATATATATATATATATATTCCATTATATAATTAATGCAAATTATGACGTTCGTGAATCGTCAGACAGACTGGGTGGCCAAACGTTTGTATAAAATCCAATTCAAATATATAAGTCTTAACAAATTTGATTGCTTAACATGTTGGAAACATTTAATTATGTAAATATTAATCTTATATATTAGCGGAAAAATCCGGGTCGTTACATTACACACCGGTTAAATGTACCTAATTAACGTGGGGTATCAGGAACAGATGTGGATACTTCTTTTTCATTTGATCTTCTTGTTCCCAAGTGAATTCAGACCCTCTATGAGTATTCCATCGAACCTTAACGATTGGTATTTTGCTTTGTTTGAGTCGTTTGACCTCACGATCCATAATTTCGACGAGTTCTTCGATGAAATTTAGTTTCTCGTCAATTTTAATCTCGTCTAAAGGAATAATGAGATCTTTGGTAGCTAGGCATTTCTTCAAGTTTGAAACATGAAAGGTGTTGTGAATCTTTTCTAATTGTGGAGGTAGCTCAAGTCGATAGGCCACCGGCCCAATGCGTTTTTCAATCTTGAATGGCCTAATGTATCTTGGGCTTAATTTCCCCCGCTTTCCAAAACGAATAACACCTTTCCAAGGTGATACCTTAAGCATAACCATGTCACCCTCCTCAAACTCTAAAGGTTTTCTCCTAACATCTGCATAGCTCTTTTGTCGACTCCGGGCTGTTTTCAATCGTTGCTAAATTTGAATGATTTTATCGGTGGTTTCTTGAATAATTTCCGGACCTGTAATCTATTTATCCCCCACATCACTCCAACAAATCGGAGACCTGCACTTCCTACCATAAAGTGCCTCGAATGGTGCCGCTTCAATACTAGAATGATAGTTGTTGTTGTAGGAAAACTCAGCTAACGGTAGATGTCGATCCCAACTGCTTCTAAAATCAATAACACATGCTCGTAGCATGTCTTCGAGTGTCTGAATCTTCCTTTCACTCTGCCCTTCAGTTTGTGGATGATAGGCAGTACTTAAATCTAGACGAGTTCCCAACTCTTCGTGTAATGCCTGCCAGAATTTGGAAGTAAATCTGCTATCACGATCAGAGATAATAGAGATTGGTATACCATGTCTAGAAACAACTTCTTTCAAGTATAATCGTGCTAATTTCTCTATACCATCCTCTTCTTTTATTGGCAAAAAGTGTGCTTACTTAGTAATACGATCGACTATTACCCAAATTATATCATAACCACATGCGGTTCTCGGTAACTTAGCAATGAAATCCATGGTAATGTTTTCCCATTTCCATTCTAGGATTTCAGGTTGTTGGAGTAGACCCAATGGTTTCTGATGCTTAGCTTTAACTTTAGAACAAGTCAAACATGCTCCTACATATGTGGCTATATCGGCCTTCATTCCTGGCCACCAAAAGTTTCTCTTGAGGTCTTGGTACAATTTCCCTGCTCCAGGATGTATTGAATATCTGGTTTTATGTGCTTCATCTAGTACCACTTTCCTCAAATCCCCATTCTTTGGTACCCAAATTCTTTCAGCTAAATACCTGGTTCCGTCATCCCGAATATTAAGCTGTTTTTCTAATCCTTTGGATATTTCCATTTCAAAACTTCCTTCCTTCAAAACCTCCTGTTGTGCCTATTTTATTCGAGTAGTAAGATTAGTTTGAATAGTCATATTCATAGCTTTTACTCGAATAGGTTCTCTTTCTTTTTGACTCAAGGCATCGGCTACCACATTTGCTTTCCCCGGGTGGTAACGGATTTCATAATCATAATCATTTAGTAGCTCAACCCACCTACGCTGCCTCATATTTAGTTGTTTTTGATTTAAAATATGTTGGAGATTTTTGTGGTCAGTGTATACGATAAACTTGACCCCATATAGATAATGTCTCCACATCTTTAATGTAAAAAACAACGGCGCCCAATTCCAGATCGTGTGTGGTGTATTTTTGTTCATGAATTTTGAGTTGTCGAGAAGCATATGCAATCACCTTCTTCCGTTGCATAAGAACACACCCAAAACCCATTCTTGATTCGTCGCAGTAGATAACAAAATCTTTCATTCCATCAGGTAACGATAAAATAGGTGCCGTAGTCAACTTCTTTTTCAACAATTGGAAGGCACCCTCTTGTTCGGAAGTCCATTCATACTTCTTCCCCTTATGTGTCAAGGTAGTTAAAGGTTTGGCTACTAGGGAGAAATCTTGAATAAATCTCCTATAATAACCGGCTAAACCCAAAAATTGACGTATTTGCGTTGGATTTTTCGGGGTTTCCCAATTTTTGATGGCTTCGATCTTGGCGGGATCAACTTTGATTCCATTACAACTGACTACGTGGCCAAGAAATTGTACTTCATTTAACCAAAAAGCACACTTAGAAAATTTTGCATAAAGTTGTTCTTTTCTTAACAACTCTAACACAAGTCTCAAGTGTTGTTCGTGTTCTTGGTTATTCTTCGAATAGATAAGAATGTCATCAATAAAGACAATAACAAACTTATCTAAATATGGACTACATACTCGGTGCATGAGATCCATGAAAACTGCGGGTGCATTGGTTAGACCGAATGGCATAACCATGAATTCGTAATGGCCATAACGAGTTCTGAAGGATGTTTTCGGTATATCAGCTTCTTTAACCCTCAGTTGATGATAACCCGACCTTAAGTCGATTTTGGAGTATACGCTCGAACCTTGGAGTTGATCAAATAGGTCGTCGATTCGGAGTAAAGGGTATCGATTTTTGATGGTTACTTTGTTCAGCTCACGAAAATCGATACACATGCGAAAAGACCCATCTTTCTTTTTAACGAACAAAATTGGAGCTCCCCATGGTGACGTACTCGGTCGGATAAAACCACGTTCTAATAATTCTTGTAGCTGACTTTGTAATTGTTTCCTTTCAGTGGGCGCAAGTCTATATGGAGCACGAGCTATTGGTGCAGCTCCTGGTATAAGATCTATTTGAAATTCAACAGATCGGTGTGGAGGTAGTCCCAGTAATTCGTCCGGAAATACCTCAGGAAATTCTCTTGCAACGAGAACGTCATCGATTTTCTTTTCTTCTTTTACAACCTTCTCGACGTGTGCTAGTACAGCATAGCAACCTTTTCTTATTAGTTTGCGCGCCTTCAAACTACTAATAAGATTTAATTTGGCATTACCCTTTTCTCCGTACACCATTAAGGGTAATCCGTCTTCTCTCGGAATGCGAATCGCCTTCTCATGACAAACAACTTCGGCTTTCACCTGGGGCATCCAGTCCATTCCAATAGTTACGTCGAAGCTTCCCAATTCCACCGGTATTAAATCAATTGCAAACGTTTCACTAACTAAACTAATTTTTCGATTTCGACAAATTTTATCAACCTTAATTAGTTTACCGTTTGGTACTTCAACTATACACTTTTTATCCAAAGGCATTAACGGGCAATTTAATTTGGCACAAAATTCTCTACTCATATAACTTCTATCGGCACCTGAATCAAATAAAACATAAGCAGGTGTATTGTTGATAAGAAACATACCCGTAACAAGCTCCGGGTCTTCCTGTGCTTTCTCCCCATTAATGTTGAAGGCTCTCCCACGGCCTTGCCTATTTCCATTCCAGCACTGGTTTATGGTATGACCCGGTTTTCCACATCCATAGTAAACAACGCCGTTATTATTTGTTCCAGCATTATTTGCTCCTTTGTTTCTATTTGGTCCGTAGACTTCACACTTTGCCGCAATATGGCCATTCCTATTACACTTGGTACATAATTCTCTACAAAACCATTCCGGATGAAACGTATCATACCTGGGGCATATAGTTCTTTGCCTTTTGTTGTCGTTGTTGTTGTTGTTGTTGTTGTTGTTGTTGTTGTTGTTGTTATTGTTGTTAGGGTTATTGTTGTTGAGACGTTTGTTGTTGTTATTGTTGTGATTGGGATTGTTGTTGTTGTTATTATTATTGGGATGGTTGTTGCGGTTATTGTTGCGGTTGTTGTTGCAATTATTGTTGTTGTTGGGGTGGTTGCGATTGTTGTTGAAATTGTTGTTTTGATTGTTGTTGTTGTACTGGTGACCCTGATCACCGCTTTCCTCCTACTTTCTTTTTCCCTGTTTCATTATGGCCTCCTTGGCCGCTTCTTTCTTTATCCTCCCTGTAATTTGGCCTATCAATTTGTGGGCTATACGGCTCGCTTTCTGCATTGTTGCAGGGTCGTTAGCACCTACATGCTCTTGGATTCATTCCGGCAACCCTTTTATGAATGCCTCAATTTTTGCTTCTTCGTCCTCAAATGATCCAGGACACATTAAAGCCAGTTCATTGAAACGTCGCTCGTAGGTAGTGACGTCTAACCCTTGGGTTGTCAGTGCTTTAAGCTCTGCCTTGAGCTTGTTGATTTCGGTTCTGGGACGGTACTCTTCCTTCATCATGTTTTTGAAAGTGGAACATGGAAGTGCGTAGGCGGTATTCTGTCCTACGTAATCCATGTAGGTATTCCACCATGTCAAAGTAGTACCCCTGAAAGTATGTGTGGCATACGTAACTTTATCCTCTTCTGCGCAGTTGCTGATTGCGAACACAGCTTCAACCTTCTCTATCCACCGCTTTAGTCCAATGGGTCCTTCGGTTCCTTCAAACTCATTGGGTTTGCAGGCCATAAAAGCTTTGTAGGAACATCCTATCCGGTTGCCATTGTTTCCTCCACTGCTGGAACCCGATTGGTTATTGTTGTTCATTGCATTCACCACTGCAGCCACATTTACAGTGAAAGCTTGAAGTTCTTCTGTGGTCAATTGTTGTTGTCTAGTAGCTGGAGGAGCCATTTCCTTCAAAAATAGCCGAATGAGTTAATCATATAGAATTTTTAGAAGTAGCCAAAAAGTATTTTGTAGATTAATATGAATTTGTTATTATAAAAGCCTTTTCTTCATATTAGCGTTTTATAACTGTAATAATGTTCATACTTAGCAGCTAACACATAAATTAACTACTAAAATTCTAATATGAAAAACTATGGTAAGTTATTACGTTACTACGTAATAATAATAATAAACCTTCCATGCTTATTCTTATTATTATACAATCATAAGAAAAATTACATTGCGGATTTTCTTACAAACTTAAACACACAATATAATACATATTATACAATGCATGGAATATAGGGTATTCGTCGATAGTTTAAGAATGACGAGGTTTCTTAGATGTTGACGTTGTTTCTTTCTCGGTCAAACGTTTGGATCTTTGTTTGGATAGTTCTTTTTCCAATTCCTCCTAATTGGTTCTTTCGGCTAATTGCTTGGGAACCAAACCCCCAGTCATTATACGAGCGGTCATTTTATAAACTGGTTTCTTAGGTGGTTCATGTTGATGGACACAAACATTTTGGGTCATAATAGGTTCATCGAGTTTGGGATCGGATATAACAGCCAAAGATTTTCGCAAATCACGTTGTGGTTCGGTAATTTCCACAACTTCTTCAGGATCCTCTTCTTCGGGTTCCTCTTCGGGATCTTCTTCTGGATCCTCTTCTGGAACCTCTTCTGTAAATTGTGAATCTTCCCAATTTTTCCAACAATTTTCCTCTTTAATGGTAGTACCAAAAGTTAACTTTTTCGTTGGTTCATAAGTCGTATGCTTTGTCTCAACCTCCGAATCGCTTGATAAGTAAATGAAATCTGAGTCACTAGAGATGCTTATATGATTGAATGAAGTCATCTATCACATAATAGCAGGCACGTTAGGAGAATGATATATATTATAATATTTATATGTTAATAATCTTATGTTTCCAACAATTATATTAAGCAATCATTTTTAAAACAATTACGGTCGAAGTCCAGACTCACCAATGCATCAAAAATCAATTAGACACACTAATGAAAAATTTTCTGATTCTCTAAGACCAACGCTCGGATACCAACTGAAATGCCCCGTTCATATTAATTATAAACGTTTCATATTAATTGGTTTCTTTGCGAGGTTTTGACCTCTATATGAGACGTTTTTCAAATCTTGCATTCGTTTTAAAAAAAAAACAACCATAAACTTTATTATTGAATAAAGGTCTTAATGACATAATTTAGATTATCTATCAAAGTCAATCTCCTCAAATAAATAAGTTTTTACACAACCCATTACAACATGATCAAATATATTACAACAAACACTCCGAAAGCAAGTTTAAACAATATAAACAATTATGCCGACTCCAAATCTTGACCTTGGGTTGGCATACAGCAGCGGAAGCGTTTTTAATATTCACCTGAGAATAAACATGCTTAAAAAAGTCAACAAAAATGGTGGTGAGTCATAGGTTTAATTTCTATATAATAATCATAATATTTAATAAGCCACAAGATTTCATTTAATTAAATGCGCAGAATCATTACAACTGCAAAAATCATTCATACGATGAGTCGCCTGGTAACCGACCTTAACATGGAGCGCTTAAGATATCTGGCATCATACATTCCACTATTTAAATGTATGACAAGAACCCTTCGAATTACTAAAGCATTTCCACTATTCGAAAATGGGGGGTGTTGGTGCCCGTAGATCTACCTTTAGGGTTCGCGTCAATTAGTATTTTTTACTAATTCTTAGGTTACCAAGCATAATAATAATAAGTACAGATATCCGGTATAACAAAACAATCGTAGAATGTAGTTTCATGAACTTGTGCTTATTTTGTAAAACATTTATAAATTTGCATGTATTCTCATCCCAAAATAATTTAGATAGTAAATATGGGACTATAACTCACTTGTGATGATTTCCGAATAGATGGTAATAAGACTTGGCCTTTGACAAATTCACGAACCTAATAATAATATTCTTGTATCAAGATATATATATATATATATATATATATATATATATATATATATATATATATATATATATATATATATATATATATATATATATATATATATATATATATATATATATATATATATATATATATATATATATATATACACACACACACACACATACATATATATATATACATATATATATATATATATAAAATTAATATTCCATACTTATGATACTTGTGATACTTTTAATTGTCCATTGTTAGTAGTCCAACGTTCGTAGTCCAATAGTCCGATAGTCCAACAGTATAAATATATATATAAATATAAATGCGTATATTGTGTTAGAATTTACTAACACTATAATATATTGTCTGAATATAGTAAGACACATAAAATGTATATTGTCTGAAGCAATCCGCGACCCATTGTATACATATCTCAGGCTCGATCACAACTCAAAGTATATAATATTTTGGAATCCACTTCGACCCACAGCTAACTCGAAATTACTGCCAATGGTGTCTTATAGTTCGTTCCAATAATATATATATATAAGAAATCAAAATGATATGTCAAAACACTGTATACGGATCCACGGTGATCAAGTCATATATATATATATATATATATATATATATATATATATATATATATATATATATATATATATATATATATATATATATATATATATATATATATATATGGTGCCTTACGATCTTTATTAAGACTATAATATATTGTCGTAGAACTTAATCACGACTATTATAAATTGTATTTCTATAAGTTCGGGAATAAGACATGTATAAATACATGTAGGATACAAGGTAAGTTAGCTAGGATAACGTTAGCATCCATTTTTATTAATCAAAGCGTAGCTAAAAACAAGCAAAAATATCCAATTTTGTTTTACCCATAATTTCTTCGTTACAAATCCGTTTTGAGTGATTTGAGTTGCCATGGTTTCGTATCGAACTGGACATTATTAATCTTAACAGAAAAAGTATAGGTTTATAGTAGAAAATACAGCTTAGGTGTCAAATAAGAGAAGATAGTCATATCCATCGTAAGAACGACATCTTGATGACCCTTTTGAAAAACATACTTCCACTTAGAGTTTAACCATGGATTTTGGATATATTCCATATCCATATAAAATAAGATTTTTCACCAAAGGAAATATTTTATTTCAAAGTTTAAGATAGGTTTTTAAAATTAAACCCAAAACAGCCCCCGTTCGACTAAGACGGCGTATATTCGATTTTAAGGTGTTCTTCGTGTTTACAAGTTTTATATCCTTATGTTAGCTTGACATATAGTCATAATACATGTGTTGAAGTATTTTAAAAGTCAAGTTAGAAGGATTAAGTTTATTTGCAAACAAGTTTAGAAATAATCTAAACTATGTTATTGTTGTTATTAGTTATAACTCAAAATAAGATAGCTATATGTATATGAATCGAACGAGATTTCGAATAAGGTTACTACCTCAAGTTTAAAGAGTGATGTTACTGGAAAAATAAGAAAAGGATCTTTGCATTTATGGTGTCCTTGATAGCTTAGAAAATCTTGAAGTAGAAGCTTGGAATCAACAAAAGTTTCAAGTAAGAAATCTATCTTGATTTAAGATAGTTATGTTTATATAAATTGAACTAAAGCTTATATAAGATTATTACCTTGATAAATAATGAAAAGTTTCTGAGATAGAAGTGATGTTCTTGATCTTGAAAGAGTTGTTGGATTGGTTTAAAAAGATTGAAAGTAATCTTCTTGATTTTTGATGGTGTTCTTGAAGTGTTCTTGAAAGTATTTTCTTATGATGTTTAAGGTTCTTGGTGTAGTTTATGATCAATATGAAGATGGTTTGCTGAGTTGTTTGAGTAGTAGATGGAGAGAGTGAAGTAGGTGAATTAGACTTGAAAGAAACTTGCAAATGAAAGTGTTGTGTATGTGTGTGTAAAATGGCGTGAGGTTTGTAGTTAAACAAGGTGTTCTTGGTTTGTTTTTATAAGCGACTAGCTCATGGTAGATGTTAAACTAGGTGTTGTCATGGATGACATAATTAAAATGGAATCCCATGCTAATCCTATTTATATATACTAGTAGTAAATTCGTTTAGAAGTTGTGTATGATACGGGTATGAATACCGAATGAATACGAGTAGAATTCTTGATGGAATCTAATGAGAATATGAGTATAGCTATCTTTTTTGAGTATAAGTATATTCATATATTTATTTAAGTCTTTCAAAAGTGTATTAATACATCTTAATACAATACATATACATTCAGTTTAATTTAGGGTTTATGACGTCGTTAAACGTTACATATATGTATATTGTTTCGAAGTCTTTAAGTTAGTAGTCTCATTTTATATATATAACCAATTGTTAATATAATTAATGATATACTTAAATATCATTTTAATACTTCACAAATATATATATATATATATCCATATATATATATATTCCATTATATAATTAATACAAATTATGACGTTCGTGAATCGTCAGACAGACTGGGTGGCCAAACGTTTGTATAAAATCCAATTCAAATATATAAGTCTTGACAAATTTGATTGCTTAACATGTTGGAAACATTTAATTATGTAAATATTAATCTTATATATTAGCGAAAAAATCCGGATCGTTACATCGGGGATGGTCAAAGGTTAAATGTATTCATATAAACTGTTCCAAAGTTTTCGAGACTCAACATTACAAACTTTGCTTATCGTGTCGAAATCACATAAAGATTAAGTTTAAATTTGGTCAAAAATTTCCGGGTCGTCACATTCGTCTAGTTTATTGGAAAGCATGTCATATCCTGGTAGAAGTGGAGCTTAGAGAATTTTGGGCATTGAAGGATTTTGGGTAATGCAAATGCATGAATTAGAGGAGCTTAGGTTGGAAGCGTACGATAACTCTTTGGTATACAAAGAGAAAACTAAACGATGGCATGATGCCTGACTTAAAGGTCCTAAGGAATTTTGTAGTGACCCGAACTTTTCCATGTTTATATATATTAATTGAGATTGATATTTACATGATTAAATGTTTCCAACATGTTAAGCAATCAAACTTGTTAAGACTTGATTAATTGAAATATGTTTCATATAGACAATTGACCACCCAAGTTGACCGGCGATTCACGAACGTTAAAACTTGTAAAAACGACATGACGATATATATATGGATATACATATGGTTAACATGAGATTATGATAAGTAAGTATCTCCATAAGTATATTAACAATGAGTTATATACATATAAACAAGACTACTAACTTAAGGATTTCGAAACGAGACATATATGTAACGATTATCGTTGTAACGACATTTAAATGTATATATATCATATTAAGATATATTAATATATCATAATATCATGATAATATAATAATTTAAAATCTCATTTGATATTATAAACATTGGGTTAACAACATTTAACAAGATCGTTAACTTAAAGGTTTCAAAACAACACTTACATGTAACGACTAACGATGACTTAACGACTCAGTTAAAATGTATATACATGTAGTGTTTTAATATGTATTTATACACTTTTGAAAGACTTCAATACACTTATCAAAATACTTCTACTTAACAAAAATGCTTACAATTACATCCTCGTTCAGTTTCATCAACAATTCTACTCGTATGCACCCGTATTCGTACTCGTACAATACACAACTTTTAGATGTATGTACTATTGGTATATACACTCCAATGATCAGCTCTTAGCAGCCCATGTGAGTCACCTAACACATGTGGGAACCATCATTTGGCAACTAGCATGAAATATCTCATAAAATTACAAAAATATGAGTAATCATTCATGACTTATTTACATGAAAACAAAATTACATATCCTTTATATCTAATCCATACACCAACGACCAAAAACACCTACAAACACTTTCATTCTTCAATTTTATTCATCTAATTGATCTCTCTCAAGTTCTATCTTCAAGTTCTAAGTGTTCTTCATAAATTCCAAAAGTTCTAGTTTCATAAAATCAAGAATACTTTCAAGTTTGCTAGCTCACTTCCAATCTTGTAAGGTGATCATCCAACCTCAAGAAATCTTTGTTTCTTACAGTAGGTTATCATTCTAATACAAGGTAATAATCATATTCAAACTTTGGTTCAATTTCTATAACTATAACAATCTTATTTCAAGTGATGATCTTACTTGAACTTGTTTTCGTGTCATGATTCTGCTTCAAGAACTTCGAGCCATCCAAGGATCCATTGAAGCTAGATCCATTTTTCTCTTTTCCAGTAGGTTTATCCAAGGAACTTAAGGTAGTAATGATGTTCATAACATCATTCAATTCATACATATAAAGCTATCTTATTCGAAGGTTTAAACTTGTAATCACTAGAACATAGTTTAGTTAATTCTAAACTTGTTCGCAAACAAAAGTTAATCCTTCTAACTTGACTTTTAAAATCAACTAAACACATTTTCTATATCTATATGATATGCTAACTTAATGATTTAAAACCTGGAAACACGAAAAACACCGTAAAATCAGATTTACGCCGTCGTAGTAACACCGCGGGCTGTTTTGGGTTAGTTAATTAAAAACTATGATAAACTTTGATTTAAAAGTTATTATTCTGAGAAAATTATTTTTATTATGAACATGAAACTATATCCAAAAATTATGGTTAAACTCAAAGTGGAAGTATGTTTTCTAAAATGGTCATCTAGACGTCGTTCTTTCGACTGAAATGACTACCTTTACAAAAACGACTTGTAACTTATTTTTCTGACTATAAACCTATACTTTTTCTGTTTAGATTCATAAAATAGAGTTCAATATGAAACCATAGCAATTTGATTCACTCAAAACGGATTTAAAATGAAGAAGTTATGGGTAAAACAAGATTAGATAATTTTTCTCATTTTAGCTACGTGAAAATTGGTAACAAATCTATTCTAACCATAACTTAATCAACTTGTATTGTATATTATGTAATCTTGAGATACCATAGACACGTATACAATGTTTCGACCTATCATGTCGACACATCTATATATATTTCGGAACAACCATAGACACTCTATATGTGAATGTTGGAGTTAGCTATACAGGGTTGAGGTTGATTCCAAAATATATATAGTTTGAGTTGTGATCAATACTGAGATACGTATACACTGGGTCGTGGATTGATTCAAGATAATATTTATCGATTTATTTCTGTACATCTAACTGTGGACAACTAGTTGTAGGTTATTAACGAGGACAGCTGACTTAATAAACTTAAAACATCAAAATATATTAAAAGTGTTGTAAATATATTTTGAACATACTTTGTTATACATGTATATATTGTTATAGGTTCGTGAATCAACCAGTGGCCAAGTCTTACCTCCCGACGAAGTAAAAATCTGTGAAAGTGAGTTATAGTCCCACTTTTAAAATCTAATATTTTTGGGATTAGAATACATGCAGGTTTTATAAATGTTTTACGAAATAGACACAAGCAATCGAAACTACATTATATGGTTGAATGATCGAAATCGAATATGCCCCTTTTTATTAAGTCTGGTAATCTAAGAATTAGGGAACAGACACCCTAATTGACGCGAACTCTAAAGATAGATCTATTGGGCCTAACAAACTCCATCCAAAGTACCGGATGCTTTAGTACTTCGAAATTTATATCATATCCGAAGGGTGTCCCGGAATGATGGGGATATTCTTATATATGCATCTTGTTAATGTCGGTTACCAGGTGTTCACCATATGAATGATTTTTATCTCTATGTATGGGATGTGTATTGAAATATGAAATCTTGTGGTCTATTATTATGATTTGATATATATAGGTTAAACCTATAACTCACCAACATTTTTGTTGACGTTTTAAGCATGTTTATTCTCAGGTGATTATTAAGAGCTTCCGCTGTCGCATACTTAAATAAGGACGAGATTTGGAGTCCATGCTTGTATGATATTGTGTAAAAACTGCATTCAAGAAACTTATTTTGTTGTAACATATTTGTATTGTAAACCATTATGTAATGGTCGTGTGTAAACAGGATATTTTAGATTATCATTATTTGATAATCTACGTAAAGCTTTTTAAAACCTTTATCTATGAAATAAAGGTTATGGTTTGTTTTAAAAATGAATGCAGTCTTTGAAAAATGTCTCATATAGAGGTCAAAACCTCGCAACGAAATCAATTAATATGGAACGTTTTTAATCAATAAGAACGGGACATTTCAGTTGGTATCCGAGCGTTGGTCTTAGAGAACCAGAATTTTGCATTAGTGTGTCTTATCGAGTTTGTTAGGATGCATTAGTGAGTCTGGACTTCGACCGTGTTTACTTGAAAAATGATTGCTTAACAAATTTTGTTGGAAACTATATATTTTTAACATGTGAATATTATGTGATATATTAATCTCTTAACGCGTTTGATATTATGTGATAGATGTCTACCTCTAGAACAAGTCCCATTGACTCACCTAATAATAATGAAGAGTCAAATGTAAGTTGGAATGATTCGTGGACTGATTCACAAGTTCTCGAAGAGGAACCGGAAGAAGAGTCAGAACCGGAAGAAGAATCGGAACCGGAAGAAGAATCGGAACCGGAAGAAGAATCGGAACCGGATGAAGAAATAGAACCGGTGGGGGAAATAATAAAACGGTTAAGTAAAAGAAAATCCTCAACCAACCGACCAAGGTTAATTATGGTCAATGGTGTTTCCGCCAAGGAAGCAAAATATTGGGAGGATTACCAATTCTCCGATGAATCGGATTCCGACGAGAATTCCGATGATGTTATAGAAATTACCCCAACCGAATTTAAAAAGGCAAAAGAAAATAATAAGGGAAAGGGCATAAAAATAGAGAAATCTAATTCCAACCCCGATGAACTTTATATGTATCGTCAACCCCCGAAGTCCTTAAGTTGTAACAATGACCCGGGAACCTCTAAACCACCAGGTTTTTCTAAACCAATGTGGATCACGACGGCTCGTATTAGGGGAACATCATATATCCCTAGAAACTTGGCAAAACGAACCAAAACCGAAGAAGAAGAAACAAGCGAGTCGGAATAAGATAGTTGTATTCGTGTGGTGTAATATATGTAATATAGTGTGCTTATGCTTTATGATATATGTAAAAATTGCTTGTATTAATAAGTATTTTTTTTTATGAATCTAACTCTTGTCTATTTTACAGTATAAAAACACAAAATGGATAGACAACCCAATATTTTAAGAGACCTACCCGGAGACATGATTGATGAAATCTTGTCTAGAGTCGGTCAGAATTCTTCGGCACAACTATTTAAGGCGAGATCAGTTTATAAGACATTCGAAGAACGTTCCAAGAATGCCTTGGTTTATAAAAGGCTTTCGTTCGAAAGATGGGGGATATCACATTGGGAAATCCATAAGTTACGATGTGTTTACTTTGACGCATATATTGCGGGGAACCCAAATGCTATTTTACGCAATGGGTTAAGAAATTATTTTGACTCAATATATCCGAATATTGGACTTCGTGATTTAGAAAAAGCGGCTAACATGCAACATAAAGAAGCATGTTATGCTTACGGGTTAGTAATGTTCGCTTCTCACCAAAGTGAGAACAAGAACATCGGGCTACAACTATTAAACAAAACGTTCCCACAAGTGACGGAGTAGGTAATTGGGGTAAGAAATGAGGTTTTTAGATTGTTACGGGACTGTTGGACATTACGTAACCCTCGTCCCTTTGACGACGTTACAACACGCTGTCTTATCAACGGCCATAACGGTTATGTTCCACAAGACCAAGGATGGGAAGTAATCCTAGTAAAACCAGAATGCATGACTTGTTTCTGGACGTATGAATTACGTGTCTTTATTGCCTTTGCTGAACGACTTGTGTACTAGCTAGAATTATCTTCACAACCATCTTGTATCAAATTTATTGTGTGCTATATTTCATGCTATATGTAAAATAAGCGGTATTGTAAGTTTGTAAAATATTGTGTAAAAGTTTGAACGCGAAATATTATTATAATCAGTTTTTCATATAGAATTGTAGTAGTTGAATTGTATATTAGCTACTAAGTATGAACTTAACGGGTAGGTACTACCCGAATTTAAACTTATAAAACGCTAATATGAAGAAAAAGCTTTTATAAATGAGTTCATATTATGCTACGAAATACTATTAACTACTCTTAATATTCTGTATGATTAACTTGTTCCATTTAACTATTTTGAAGGAAATGGCACCGACTACTCGACACACCGTGAATATGAATGAAGAGGAATTCCGTACTTTTCTAGCTTCAAACATAGCCGCAGTACAGGCTGCGCTACATACCAACAATAACCTTGGATCTAGCAGTACAGGAAATCGTGTAGGATGCACCTACAAAGAATTCACTGCCTGCAAACATTTGGAATTTGATGGAACCGAAGGACCGATCGGATTGAAACGGTGGACCGAGAAGGTTGAATCGGTGTTTGCCATAAGTAAGTGTACTGAAGAGGACAAAGTGAAGTACGCTACGCATACCTTCACAGGTTCTGCGTTAACATGGTGGAATACCTATCTAGAGCAAGTGGGACAAGACAATGCGTACGCACTACCGTGGTCAGCATTCAAGCACTTGATGAACGAGAAGTACCGTCCCAGAACCGAGGTCAATAAGCTCAAGACAGAACTTAGAGGGTTACGAACCCAAGGATTTGATATTACCACGTACGAAATATGATTCACAGAATTGTGCCTATTGTGTCCGGGAGCATTCGAAGATGAGGAAGAGAAGATCGACGCGTTTGTGAAAGGATTACCGGAAAGAATCCAAGAAGATATAAGTTCACACGAGCCCGCCACCATACAACAGGCATGTAGAATGGCTCACAAACTAGTGAACCAGATTGAAGAAAGAATTAAAGAACAGACTGCTGAAGAGGCCAATGTGAAGCAAGTCAAAAGAAAGTGGGAGGAAAATGGTGATAAGAATCACCAATACAACAACAACAGCAATTATAACAATAATCGCAACAACTATCCTAACAATCGCAACATCAATCGCAACTACAACAAACGGCCTAACAATAACAACAACAACAACAACAACAACAACAGCAACCACAACAATCATCTTAATAACAATAATAACCGCAACAACAACAACAATCAGAAGCAGCTATGCCAAAGGTGTGAAAAGTATCACTCGGGGTTCTGCACCAAATTTTGCAACAAGTGTAAAAGAAATGGTCATAGCGCGGCGAAGTGTGATGTCTATGGACCAGGGGTTAACAGAACGAAAGGAACAAATGGTGTCGGAACGAGTAATGGCGGAGCAAGTAGTGTCGGAGCAAGTTATGCCAATGTAGTTTGTTATAAATGTGGAAAACCGGGCCACATTATTAGAAATTGCCCGAAGCAGGAGAACACGAATGGACAAGGCCGCGGAAGAGTTTTCAATATTAATGCGGCAGAGGCACAGGAAGACCCGGAGCTTGTTACGGGTACGTTTCTTATTGACAATAAATCTGCTTACGTTTTATTTGATTCGGGTGCGGATAGAAGCTATATGAGTAGAGATTTTTGTGCTAAATTAAGTTGTCCATTGACGCCTTTGGATAGTAAACTTTTACTCGAATTAGCAAATGGTAAATTAATTTCAGCAGATAATATATGTCGAAATCGAGAAATTATACTGGTTAGCGAAACATTTAAGATTGATTTGATACCAGTAGAGTTAGGGAGTTTTGATGTGATAATCGGTATGGACTGGTTGAAAGAAGTGAAAGCAGAGATCGTTTGTTACAAAAATGCAATTCGCATTATACGAGAAAAAGGAAAACCCTTAATGGTGTACGGAGAAAAGGGCAACACGAAGCTACATCTTATTAGTAATTTGAAGGCACAAAAACTAATAAGAAAAGGTTGCTATGCTGTTCTAGCACACGTCGAGAAAGTACAAACTGAAGAAAAGAGCATCAATGATGTTCCCATTGCAAAAGAATTTCCCGATGTATTTCCGAAAGAATTACCGGGATTACCCCCACATCGATCCGTTGAATTTCAAATAGATATTGTACCAGGAGATGCACCAATAGCTCGTGCTCCTTACAGACTCGCACCCAGCGAGATGAAAGAACTACAAAGCCAATTACAAGAACTTTTAGAGCGTGGTTTCATTCGACCAAGCACATCACCGTGGGGAGCTCCTGTTTTGTTTGTCAAGAAGAAAGATGGTACATTCAGGTTGTGTATCGACTACCGAGAGTTGAACAAACTTACCATCAAGAACCGCTACCCACTACCGAGAATCGACGACTTATTTGATCAACTACAAGGCTCGTCTGTTTATTCAAAGATTGACTTACGTTCCGGGTATCATCAAATGCGGGTGAAAGAAGATGATATTCCAAAGACTGCTTTCAGAACACGTTACGGTCATTACGAGTTTATGGTCATGCCGTTTGGTTTAACTAATGCACCAGCTGTGTTCATGGACCTTATGAACCGAGTGTGTGGACCATACCTTGACAAGTTTGTCATTGTTTTCATTGATGACATACTTATTTACTCAAAGAATGACCAAGAACACGGTGAACATTTGAGAAAGGTGTTAGAAGTATTGAGGAAGGAAGAATTGTACGCTAAGTTTTCAAAGTGTGCATTTTGGTTGGAAGAAGTTCAATTCCTCGGTCACATAGTGAACAAAGAAGGTATTAAGGTGGATCCGGCAAAGATAGAAACTGTTGAAAAGTGGGAAACCCCGAAAACTCCGAAACACATACGCCAGTTTTTAGGACTAGCTGGTTACTACAGAAGGTTCATCCAAGACTTTTCCAGAATAGCAAAACCCTTGACTACATTAACGCATAAAGGGAAGAAATTTGAATGGAATGATGAACAAGAGAAAGCGTTTCAGTTATTGAAGAAAAAGCTAACTACGGCACCTATATTGTCATTGCCTGAAGGGAATGATGATTTTGTGATTTATTGTGATGCATCTTAGCAAGGTCTCGGTTGTGTATTAATGCAACGAACGAAGGTGATTGCTTATGCGTCTAGACAATTGAAGATTCACGAACAAAATTATACGACGCATGATTTGGAATTAGGCGCGGTTGTTTTTGCATTAAAGACTTGGAGGCACTACTTATATGAGGTCAAAAGTATTATATATACCGACCACAAAAGTCTTCAACACATATTTAATCAGAAACAACTGAATATGAGGCAGCGTAGGTGGATTGAATTAATGAATGATTACGACTTTGAGATTCGTTATCACCCGGGGAAGGCAAATGTGGTAGCCGATGCCTTGAGCAGGAAGGACAGAGAACCCATTCGAGTAAAATCTATGAATATAATGATTCATAATAACATTACTACTCAAATAAAGGAGGCGCAACAAGGAGTTTTAAAAGAGGGAAATTTAAAGGATGAAATACCCAAAGGATCGGAGAAGCATCTTAATATTCGGGAAGACGGAACCCGGTATAGGGCTGAAAGGATTTGGGTACCAAAATTTGGAGATATGAGAGAAATGGTACTTAGAGAAGCTCATAAAACCAGATACTCAATACATCCTGGAACGGGGAAGATGTACAAGGATCTCAAGAAACATTTTTGGTGGTCGGGTATGAAAGCCGATGTTGCTAAATACGTAGGAGAATGTTTGACGTGTTCTAAGGTCAAAGCTGAGCATCAGAAACCATCAGGTCTACTTCAACAACCCGAAATCCCGGAATGGAAATGGGAAAACATTACCATGGATTTCATCACTAAATTGCCAAGGACTGCAAGTGGTTTTGATACTATTTGGGTAATAGTTGATCGTCTCACCAAATCAGCACACTTCCTACCAATAAGAGAAGATGACAAGATGGAGAAGTTAGCACGACTGTATTTGAAGGAAGTCGTCTCCAGACATGGAATACCAATCTCTATTATCTCTGATAGGGATGGCAGATTTATTTCAAGATTCTGGCAGACATTACAGCAAGCATTAGGAACTCGTCTAGACATGAGTACTGCCTATCATCCACAAACTGATGGGCAGAGTGAAAGGACGATACAAACGCTTGAAGACATGCTACGAGCATGTGTTATTGATTTCGGAAACAGTTGGGATCGACATCTACCGTTAGCAGAATTTTCCTACAACAACAGCTACCATTCAAGCATTGAGATGGCGCCGTTTGAAGCACTTTATGGTAGAAAGTGCAGGTCTCCGATTTGTTGGAGTGAAGTGGGGGATAGACAGATTACGGGTCCAGAGATTATACAAGAAACTACCGAGAAGATCATCCAAATTCAACAACGGTTAAAAACCGCCCAAAGTCGACAAAAGAGCTACGCTGACATTAAAAGAAAAGATATAGAATTTGAAATTGGAGAGATGGTCATGCTTAAAGTTGCACCTTGGAAAGGCGTTGTTCGATTTGGTAAACGAGGGAAATTAAATCCAAGGTATATTGGACCATTAAAGATTATTGATCGTGTCGGACCAGTAGCTTACCGACTAGAGTTACCTCAACAACTCACGGCTGTACATAACACTTTCCACGTCTCAAATTTGAAGAAATGTTTTGCTAAAGAAGATCTCACTATTCTGTTAGATGAAATCCAAATCAACGAAAAACTTCAATTCATCGAAGAACCCGTCGAAATAATGGATCGTGAGGTTAAAAGACTTAAGCAAAACAAGATACCAATTGTTAAGGTTCGATGGAATGCTCGTAGAGGACCCGAGTTCACCTGGGAGCGTGAAGATCAGATAAAGAAGAAATACCCGCATCTATTTCCAGAAGATTCTTCAACACCTTCAACAGCTTAAAATTTCGGGACGAAATTTATTTAACGGGTAGGTACTGTAGTGACCCGAACTTTTCCATGTTTATATATATTAATTGAGATTGATATTTACATGATTAAATGTTTCCAACATGTTAAGCAATCAAACTTGTTAAGACTTGATTAATTGAAATATGTTTCATATAGACAATTGACCACCCAAGTTGACCGGCGATTCACGAACGTTAAAACTTGTAAAAACGACATGACGATATATATATGGATATACATATGGTTAACATGAGATTATGATAAGTAAGTATCTCCATAAGTATATTAACAATGAGTTATATACATATAAACAAGACTACTAACTTAAGGATTTCGAAACGAGACATATATGTAACGATTATCGTTGTAACGACATTTAAATGTATATATATCATATTAAGATATATTAATATATCATAATATCATGATAATATAATAATTTAAAATCTCATTTGATATTATAAACATTGGGTTAACAACATTTAACAAGATCGTTAACCTAAAGGTTTCAAAACAACACTTACATGTAACGACTAACGATGACTTAACGACTCAGTTAAAATGTATATACATGTAGTGTTTTAATATGTATTTATACACTTTTGAAAGACTTCAATACACTTATCAAAATACTTCTACTTAACAAAAATGCTTACAATTACATCCTCGTTCAGTTTCATCAACAATTCTACTCGTATGCACCCGTATTCGTACTCGTACAATACACAGCTTTTAGATGTATGTACTATTGGTATATACACTCCAATGATCAGCTCTTAGCAGCCCATGTGAGTCACCTAACACATGTGGGAACCATCATTTGGCAACTAGCATGAAATATCTCAAAAAATTACAAAAATATGAGTAATCATTCATGACTTATTTACATGAAAACAAAATTACATATCCTTTATATCTAATCCATACACCAACGACCAAAAACACCTACAAACACTTTCATTCTTCAATTTTATTCATCTAATTGATCTCTCTCAAGTTCTATCTTCAAGTTCTAAGTGTTCTTCATAAATTCCAAAAGTTCTAGTTTCATAAAATCAAGAATACTTTCAAGTTTGCTAGCTCACTTCCAATCTTGTAAGGTGATCATCCAACCTCAAGAAATCTTTGTTTCTTACAGTAGGTTATCATTATAATACAAGGTAATAATCATATTCAAACTTTGGTTCAATTTCTATAACTATAACAATCTTATTTCAAGTGATGATCTTACTTGAACTTGTTTTCGTGTCATGATTCTGCTTCAAGAACTTCGAGCCATCCAAGGATCCATTGAAGCTAGATCCATTTTTCTATTTTCCAGTAGGTTTATCCAAGGAACTTAAGGTAGTAATGATGTTCATAACATCATTCGATTCATACATATAAAGCTATCTTATTCGAAGGTTTAAACTTGTAATCACTAGAACATAGTTTAGTTAATTCTAAACTTGTTCCCAAACAAAAGTTAATCCTTCTAACTTGACTTTTAAAATCAACTAAACACATTTTCTATATCTATATGATATGCTAACTTAATGATTTAAAACCTGGAAACACGAAAAACACCGTAAAATCGGATTTACGCCGTCGTAGTAACACCGCGGGCTGTTTTGGGTTAGTTAATTAAAAACTATGATAAACTTTGATTTAAAAGTTGTTATTCTGAGAAAATGATTTTTATTATGAACATGAAACTATATCCAAAAATTATGGTTAAACTCAAAGTGGAAGTATGTTTTCTAAAATGGTCATCTAGACGTCGTTCTTTCGACTGAAATGACTACCTTTACAAAAACGACTTGTAACTTATTTTTCCGACTATAAACCTATACTTTTTCTGTTTAGATTCATAAAATAGAGTTCAATATGAAACCATATCAATTTGATTCACTCAAAACGGATTTAAAATGAAGAAGTTATGGGTAAAACAAGATTGGATAATTTTTCTCATTTTAGCTACGTGAAAATTGGTAACAACTCTATTCCAACCATAACTTAATCAACTTGTATTGTATATTATGTAATCTTGAGATACCATAGACACGTATACAATGTTTCGACCTATCATGTCGACACATCTATATATATTTCGGAACAACCATAGACACTCTATATGTGAATGTTGGAGTTAGCTATACAGGGTTGAGGTTGATTCTAAAATATATATAGTTTGAGTTGTGATCAATACTGAGATACGTATACACTGGGTCGTGGATTGATTCAAGATAATATTTATCGATTTATTTCTGTACATCTAACTGTGGACAACTAGTTGTAGGTTATTAACGAGGACAGCTGACTTAATAAACTTAAAACATCAAAATATATTAAAAGTGTTGTAAATATATTTTGAACATACTTTGATATACATGTATATATTGTTATAGGTTCGTGAATCAACCAGTGGCCAAGTCTTACTTCCCGACGAAGTAAAAATCTGTGAAAGTGAGTTATAGTCCCACTTTTAAAATCTAATATTTTTGGGATGAGAATACATGCAGGTTTTATAAATGTTTTACGAAATAGACACAAGTAATCGAAACTACATTATATGGTTGAATGATCGAAATCGAATATGCCCCTTTTTATCAAGTCTGGTAATCTAAGAATTAGGGAACAGACACCCTAATTGACGCGAACTCTAAAGATAGATCTATTGGGCCTAACAAACTCCATCCAAAGTACCGGATGCTTTAGTACTTCGAAATTTATATCATATCCGAAGGGTGTCCCGGAATGATGGGGATATTCTTATATATGCATCTTGTTAATGTCGGTTACCAGGTGTTCACCATATGAATGATTTTTATCTCTATGTATGGGATGTGTATTGAAATATGAAATCTTGTGGTCTATTATTATGATTTGATATATATAGGTTAAACCTATAACTCACCAACATTTTTGTTGACGTTTTAAGCATGTTTATTCTCAGGTGATTATTAAGAGCTTCCGCTGTCGCATACTTAAATAAGGACGAGATTTGGAGTCCATGCTTGTATGATATTGTGTAAAAACTGCATTCAAGAAACTTATTTTGTTGTAACATATTTGTATTGTAAACCATTATGTAATGGTCGTGTGTAAACAGGATATTTTAGATTATCATTATTTGATAATCTACGTAAAGCTTTTTAAAACCTTTATCTATGAAATAAAGGTTATGGTTTGTTTTAAAAATGAATGCAGTCTTTGAAAAATGTCTCATATAGAGGTCAAAACCTCGCAACGAAATCAATTAATATGGAACGTTTTTAATCAATAAGAACGGGACATTTCAAATTTCACCCAAACGACAAAGTTTTAGTGTTCAATTCCCGCTTTAAGTTCTCACCCGGTAAGCTAAAGTCTAGACGGACGGGTCCAAACATTGTCAAGAGGGCTTATCCTATTGGTTATGTGGAGTTGTATGGGAATGGTAATACTTTCAAAGTAAACGGTCATAGGTTGAAGATTTATAAGGATGACATCAATGTTATTGAGCTTGATGACATCAAGCTCTATCCAAAGTAACACCCTTGTGCTAAAACGGGTCAAGTGATAGACCCTAGACCAAAACAATCACACTTGTGTTATATTTTTTCATTTTAGGTTGCATTTCATTTAGAATTGTATGATATTCCTTTTGTTAGTTGCATTTGCATGTAGTTGCATTTCATGCATATGGGTAAACTGGAAAATAACAAAAATAGTTTGTGAACGGGTCAAAATGGACTTAAAACTATAAAACTGCATTCAGGTACAAAAGCGGCGCTTTTGATCTAGAAGTGGCGCCTTTGCTCTTAAAGAGCGGCGCTCATGTTTCAAAAAGCGACGCATTTGTTTATGTTGTGGGACCAAAATGGTCAGTAGGAAAGAGCGACGCTTTTGTCTCAAAAAGAGACACTTTTGTTTTCCAGGAATGACACTTTTGAATTAAAAGCGGCGCTCCTGGACCTGTGTACTTAAACTTTCTGCAGGACCAAAAAACTTCACTTTTTCACCCACAACTCATCTTTTCTCTCTAATAGCGGGATTTCTAAACCCTAATCGACCCTAATCACTAACAAACTTCAAATTTCTTCAATTTTCTTGCATATCTCAATCATTAACATGGAAAAAGTAAGAATCTATCACCTAAATTCAATCTTTAACATGATTCTTGTGATTTTTGCAAATTTTCTCTTTATGCTTGATTTGTTGATTATGCTTGAATTATGATATTAATGTTTGAATTGTTGATGAATCTAGGTTACATTGATGTTTATTAACATGATTTGCATGATTGTTTACATCAATTTTGACGTTGAAATTCTAGGGTTCATTCCAATTTTGGGGTTTTTGATTCTGAGCCAAGTTAGAGTGATAATTGATGTTATTGATGCTTAATTGATAGGTTGCCATGATTATCTTGCCTTGAATCCATCTTTCACGCTTGTATGAATTGAAATTGCAAATTAGGGTTCATAAGTTTAAGGTTTGACTTGGTCTGACCAATCTAAGCATGTGATTAGTGATGTTGTACTTGTTTACAGCCTATGGATGTTATAACATGAAGAATTGTGATAATTTGATGAATGCTCTTTGTCTTAGCCAAATTTGAACGAATTAGACTTTGACTAGAGTTGACTTTTTGCAATTAAGTCGTATTGTTCATAGTTACATGTTGTGAAGCTTTTGCTCTGAAATTAAATATAGGGGGCATGTTGCCCCATCAATGTTTGAATGCAAGATATTTGATTTGTGCTAACATTGCAAAACCATCCATGCGTTTGTTGTTTGTTGAATCGATTACAGGGTCACAAAAAATGGAAGAGACTTGCAAAGTCCACCGATGTTCATGATTGGTTGCAAGTGATTTTGCGTGATGAAACTCTGAGATCTAGGATGGTGAATAGGCTGGATAAATATGCCGGTGTGCCCGACCAAGTACATTTATTGGTCTCAATTAGAATTAGCGAAGTTAGAACATGAGATTCGGGATGCGGTTAATGTTGAGTAATTCCAAAAAGTCATATATCCTTGGGAGCCATTACTTTACATCCAAGAGGAGGTTTATCCGTTGTTGACCCGTGAATTCCTAACAACTTTGAGGGTTCATTTCAAAGTCCGTTCTCCATGGTTAGATACTTACCTCACATTTAGGTTAGGGGGAGCGGGAAGGCGGCTTAACATGAGCCAATTTATGGAGTGTCTAGGTCTCTACCATGATTCATCACCTAATGTTACCTTCATATACTTGGCCAAGTGTGAAACGTTCAATGCAAGCGAGTTTGATCCAAGGAGGGTGTGGCACAAATTCAGTAACGTCAAATTTACACCCGCCAATCAAGTTTCTAGTGCACTCGCAACCCCCACACTTAGGTGAATCCAAAGGTTCTTTGCTAAATCGGTTTTTCACCGCACGGAAGATGTTGACAAGATGCCATTGCTTGACATTTGGTTGGTTCATCGGGTTCACAAGCACAAGCATGTTCACATCCCCAACCTCATCGCAAGTTATCTATTTGATGCAAATGGCGAGAAGTCTATGCTCCCAAGTGTTGGTGGTCACTACGTGAAAAAAATTTGAAAAGTTCTTGAGGGTGAATTTCAATGAGTCAGAGAAACTTTGGATGCCTCATTTTGGTTATGATGACTATCAAGGAAGGAACCTCTAACCGACATATCCGGCACACAATGGATAATCGGTAATCAATCTTCATTATGATTTGTGAAACAACTTATCTTTATAATTTTGCATGTAACTTTATTTGATTTAATCATTGTGTGTGAAAACTTAGGTTTATTGATTTGGTGTGAGGTAGTATGCTTGTATTGCTACTCTCACACATTATCACACTCATGTTTGTAATAATTCGATAATTGAGCGTGCGTGGATAATATTGTGGATGTTTGTGTTTTTCTCTTGCTTGTTGTGGTTCTTAGTGGCAGGATTCACCTTTTGATGATTGATCCAAGCCTGGCATTAAGTTCAGGCGTCAAGCTCATCAACTTGCATTCTTTGGTGACTATATATTATTCGAATGGTGACAACAAAGATCATTTGATCTAATTCGGTTTTTATTTTCTCTTCTCTCATCTATTCTATTTTCAAAATGCCCCTCATTTTTACTTATTCTATCGTTTCAATGCAATGAGGGCATTGTATCAAACTAAATGTAGGGGGAGAGTTAAAATATCGGGCCATTTTGAACTTTTTTGGTTAAACTTGTCACATATAATTTACAAAGATTAAAACTTGTAATGTTGAAAAATTTTTGGAACAAGTTTTTAACCATTACATTAACTTATATCACAATCACTAAAATGGTTAAAACTTGTAAATTTTTTAAATTTTTGGGAAAGTAAAGTCTTTTCCTTGCTTTTGCATAGAAGTAAAGTCTTCCATGTGTTATTCCAAAACAAAGTGTTTAAAGTTTTATGCTTTAACACTTTCGGATGAGTCAAGTCCATCCATGATAGGGAGTCAAGTCTCCCTGTTGTCATTTTACTTGGTGTGGGAGACTTCCTATAACAACCCTCACATTTCTATACTTGAATTGACTAATTTACCCCTAGGGTTGTTATCCGTACGTAATATATATATTAAATTCGACGTTGATCAAATATTTATTTTTAGTCGACACGTTTTGTTCACTAAAGTTTATACTAATTATATAAAATAACTTTAGATAATATTAATATTAATGCGTATTATATATATAACTATATGTAACATAATTATTAATTAAATGATAAGTTATTTTAATCATTATTTATATTTTTAGTTTATATAAAAAAAGAGAAATAAGATTTTTTTTATAAATTAAATGATGAGCCCATGAATTTAGACTAAATATTTTGAAAGACAAAAACATATTAAAAACATTTTTAACATGTTTTCTTTTTTTTTGGTCAAAATTGGCACGTTTATTTTATTTAAATTTTTTTCTTTTCACCAACCATTTTTTTTTCTATAAATACCTACTTTCATTTCATAAACAGTTGTATCAAATATTTGGAAAAACTCTCTTAAAAACTTGGAAAACTACTTTAGGTATTTTCTATATTTTTTTTATTTATGTCGAATTGCTTTTATTTTTGGTATATTCTTTATAAATTCAAAATTAATATATATAAATTATGTTTATATGTTATAATTAGTATTAAATATTTTTGTATGCTATAAAATTATTTTTATGAATTTTAAAGTCGATTTAATATTTTTTATTAATTAAAAACAAAATTTAATATATATATATATATATATATATATATATATATATATATATATATATATATATATATATATATATATATATATATATATATATATATATATATATACATACACACTACATATATATATTTATAAATATTTATTTAATGAAAATTAAATTATCTAAATATTATATCTGTAAAATAATGTATTTATATTATTTATTCTGATCAAAATAATTTTTATAATTAATAAATACGAATTTACATTATTTATTGTTATTATTGTTAACTGAAAACTATAAAAAATTGTAATAAATCAAAAACTAAAATAATAAATACATATAAACTGATAAAAATTCGTATTATTAATATTCTAAGGTAAACTATATTTTTGTATATATTCTAGATCAGTATAATATTTATTTTAAATATATATAGTATTCGGTATATATATATATATATATATATATATATATATATATATATATATATATATAATCGAATTTAATTAATCTAAACACTTAAAATTAGTTAAAATAATTTTCACGGAATGTATTAGATTTATAATAATCAATAAAGTCTAAAATTTAATTTATATATCATTATAAATATTTATTCTCTATTTATTTATATACTGATATATATATATATATATATATATATATATATATATATATATATATATATATATTATCTTTATTATTTATTTAAGTGTATATAAGTTTTGGTTTATTATTATATATTATTGGATTTTATGAATTAATAAAGTATATGTATGTATAATATATATTATATATTTTACAAGGTATATGTATAATATTAAATATTTATTATATATGTTGAATAAATATTTAATTATTATTTAAAAGTTTATTTTCATATTTTTATATATAGAATTAATATAATTAATTAATTTATATTTCATATACATTATATATTCCAAAAATAGATATATACATCCCTAAATTCGTTTTTAATTTAATTAAATATCAAATAATTAAGTTTATAATTTATATAAGTTTCTTTAAGTTTATAAATCTATAGAAAAATTTTATAAAAATATTCTACCTTATTTTTATATTTATTTTGTATTTATCCTTGATTATATTTTCGGTTATTACATAATAAGAGTTAATTATGGAATAAATACTAATTCAACTCAAATAATTATTTTTATAATTTTCGCAGATCTATATAAGTTTTATAAACTTAGAAAAAATTTATATATATTTTTATTTCGGTTAAAAATATTTATTACAAATTTTACATTGTTTTTACGTTTAAATACTACATAATTCGTATTTAATAATAAATAATAATCCATAAATTATTAAAATTATTTTTATATGTCTTAAAACTGTTTTAAATAATTTCCAGAAGGGTTAAAAATTATTTAAAATATCAAGAATAGTAATAAAATTCTGGAAATTATTTAAAACAGTTTTAAGACATATAAAAATAATTTTGATAATTTATGGATTATTATTTATTATTAAATATGAATTATGTAGTATTTAAACGTAAAAACAATGTAAAATTTGTAATAAATATTTTTAACCAAAATAAAAATATATATAAAATTTTTCTAAGTTTATAAAACTTATATAGATCTGCAAAAATTATAAAAATAATTATTTGGGTTGAATTAGTATTTATTCCATAATTAACTCTTATTATGTAATAACTGAAAATATAATCAAAGATAAATACAAAATAAATATAAAAATAAGGTAGAATATTTTTATAAAATTTTTCTACAGATTTATAAACTTAAAGAAACTTATATAAATTATAAACTTAATTATTTGATATTTAATTAAATTAAAATCTAATTTAGGGATGTATATATCTATTTTTGGAATATATAATGTATATGAAATATAAATTAATTAATTATATTAATTCTATATATAAAAATATGAAAATAAACTTTTAAATAATAATTAAATATTTATTCAACATATATAATAAATATTTAATATTATACATATACCTTGTAAAATATATAATATATATTATACATACATATACTTTATTAATTCATAAAATCCAATAATATATAATAATAAACCTAAATTTATATACACTTAAATAAATAATAAAGATAATTGAATTATTAATACGATAACAATAAACTTATTAATATCATATTATTAATACATAAACGTGTCGGATTCCTATACGCACATAATGAGTGAAGGTTATGATCAAAAGATAACGTATGACTTATACGAACTCACCGCTTCTTACGGTCAAGTGGATGATGTCTAGGTTGCCATAATGGGAATAAGGTTTTGGATTAAACGAAAGGTTGTAGACTTATAGTCCAACTAAAAGTTCCTGACCCCCGGTTACATCTGGTCATCCCGACTTTCTTGATAGGAACGAGGTTTGGACAAAGTTGTACAACGTCTTAATGTGGTGGATTATAACCCAAACTTTCTAAAACTATAAATCTACTTTAAATGGAAACTTTCCAAAAGTAGAAACTCTTATTATAAATTATCACTATTAATATAATCATTATATTAATAAACATACTCTTTGTCTGTTAAACTATAACTGACCAAACATTATATCTCTAGGTTGAGATCTCCATTACTTACTCTTGTCATTTCTTTTCTTTGTGGATTATCGTCAACTGTTATTTAAGGTGAACTTCATAGCCCCACTTTTTACTATTTCATAACTGTTTTTATAACGTTTGGGGTAAGACACATGCTTGCTTTATAACTGCTTTACGCTTAGACACAAGTACTAAATTGTTAACTATGTTGTCATGCTTTGATTCATGCTAAATTCCTACTGTAATATCGTTAATTGCTACGTTTAAATGCAAACTTAATTATTGTGAGTAGGCATATTGAAAGTAATGTCTCTAACCATTTGACCGTTGGTCTTTGGTTACATAATAATGATTTCACGACACTGACAGTACAAGGTGTCATAGGGTAAACTTGTTTAGTAGCGATATTACAAACTGCAGCAACACTTTTAGATTGATATATCTATGTTGATCAACTTTAAACTAAATCTTGTGGTCTAAAACTTTGGATATTATTTATAAACCCGTGAATTTCACTCAACCTTTTTGGTTGAAACTTTAAGCATGTTTTGTCTCAGGTGATGATTGAGCTAGCTGCTACTTGCTACTAGATGATTGATGTATGCTTTGCTGCTTGCATCGAGTCCATCATTCATATTTATCATGTTGTTTAGACATTTCTCATTTACTGTACTCTTATGATGTAAAACTTTAAATAATGCTTTCGCTGTTTATTTAATAAATAAAACGTCTCATTTAGAGCTGTTCTCGCTTATACACTTGTGTTATGATATTAGTTAGTCACAGTTACCCCCGGTCCCATTTAGGAGGTGTGACCCTTCCTAATCCACACCATTTTATATTGACATTGGTTGTCTCATCATTTCACGATGTTTCAACACATGTATCATACCATGGGAAGAGGAGCCACTGAGCTTCACTGTGTGCTATCTTCTTGATGAAGAGTAATGGCTTCATGCTAGTGTTGCTAGACAACACACGCCATTGCTAAAAGCTATGACACCCTTTTGTTTGATCAATTATGGAAAGATAGTTTCTACTTCCTATCTTTTCTCAATATAAGCATAAAAGCTTGTTATGTGGGAAGTAGCCGAGTGAATAAAAGCTTTGAGCTTTAACACTCCCGGGAGAGTTGAGTCCTCCTAACATTTCATTTTAGAATTCAAGTCTTCAAAACTTGGAAGTAAAGTCTTTCAAGTTATGTTGAGTTCCAAGCTTGAGAGTAAAGTCTCCCAAGTTAAGTTTCATACCAAAAAGGCCTAAGCTTGGAAGTAAAGTCTTCCAAGTATCGCGCAATAGACCCACCACCAATTCATACACCCAAGGTAGTTGCTTTATCATCCTTCCAAACTGGGGAATAGTTCACTTCGGTGATATATGGGGGAAGTAGCTACCCGTGCGCGTCTCATAGCCGAGATGGCTTGTATGCACATCACCTTATGAGGCCAAGATAGTTAGTGTCTCATCGCTTTCGACACCAGAAAGTAGTTCACTTTGGTGATATACCAGGGCATTAGCTATCTGTGTGGTTATCCCATAACCGGGATGGCTTTGGAATGTACATAGCTTAAAACAATAAATTTTCGGAAAACTTGTCTCGTTTCACAACTTGGCTTGTTTTCCCTTTTCAAAAACGAAAATGGTTTTCTTAAAGCCTTGTCTTCCTTAAGGCTTAACGTTTTTCTTGGGTAACTCATACAAATTGATGCTCCATTTAACCAAAGTGAAGCTTGTGGGTAGTTTTTGTTCGATTGAGGTTCAAAGAATGAGATGGTGGAGATGAAAACTCGTTGATCCTATGGTTTGAAATAGCTCCTAAGAAGGTTTGCACACAAAAAAAGCTCGAATCTTGGTATGTTTACTCTTAAAGTGCACAACTTGTAGATTATTGAACCTTCCTAGGGAGTATATATATATATATATATATATATATATATATATATATATATATATATATATATATATATATATGTGTGTGTGTGTGTGTGTGTGTGTGTGTGTGTTTGTTTGTTTGATTGCTTGAGGAGTTTGAGAGGATGCAGAGACCGTTAGTTTAGTCTTGAATTGTGGTCGATTTTGATGGTATTTGAAGATTGTTTGAAGCGTTGCATTGAGTTATTGTTAGTATAAGAAGTGAAGATGAGTTTGTGCTTAGTCCTAAGCAAATGTAAGTTTTGGAGGTCACTCTAGCCATCAAGGTATTGTTCCCCAAACTTTTGCACTTTGGCTTTGATCATCTATTTGCTCTTTATCTCCAAGGCTTGTTTTATTGATTTGCTTGCTTGAAGACAATAAAGGTTCAAATGTAGGGGGTTTGATATTGCTTTAATTATACATGTTTTATCTCGCAATATATCCCTAATTTCATTCGGTTTTGAAGATCATTAGGCCCGAAAGTTGTTTATTTGCGCTAAAGTGTCTATTAAAGGCTAAAATCTTGATTTGGTAAAAAATTGACCAAGTCTTAATCAAAAGAGGCAAAGAAAATGACAAGTGCAGAAATCAGCTCTAAAAGCGCCGCTCCTAATGGACAAAAGCGCCGCACCTCACGGAAAAGCGACGTTCTTGTATATGTTTTGGCAACATTTTCCTCCAGTAGCTAAAAGCGCTGTTCCTTATAGCCTAAAGCTCCGCTTTTAATACAAAAGCGCCGCAACTAATCACAAAAGCGGCGCTCCTGAAGAAAGCCAAAAGCGCCGCTCCTCATCCAAAAGCGGCGCTCCTGTCACTGTATAGCCCAGAATTTTTAGCACTATAAAATGAAAGAGATTAGGTCATTTCAAAGAGAGCTGCAATCCCATGTTCGATTTTCACTTCCAAAACCCTAATTTCATCATCTATTGGAGTTTGAAGGTGAATTGAAGGAGGCAAGCTAAAGTTCCATCATATTTTAACTCTAGATCTTCTTCTCTTTGTATTTTGGTTGTAATCTCCACCTTTATTTCTCTAGTTTTGAATTAGATACTTGTAATAACTCAATATGATGTTTATTTGTGTTTCAATGCTTATGATTAGTGTAATTTTAGCCATGCTTGGCTAAATTGATTGTGTTTGCTTATCTATGAATCTCTAATACAAGGATTTACCCTAAATCAATTGGATGAAGTTGTTTGAATGAAATACATGAACAAGTGTTATTGTTTTAGCTATAGATCCATTGCTATGCATTTGTTTTAGGCTTTACTTTGATTACATAGGTTGAGTATGAAATGTCCCGTTCATAGCAATTATAAACGTTTCATATTAATTGATTTCGTTGCGAGGTTTTGACCTCTATATGAGACGTTTTTCAAAGACTGCATTCGTTTATAAAACAACTATAACCTTTATTTTATCGATAAAGGTTTAAAAAGCATTACGTAGATCATTAAATAATGATAATCTAAAATATATCGTTTACACACGACCATTACATAATGGTTTACAATAATACTATGTTACATCAAAATAAATCTTGAATGCAGTTTTTAAACAATATCATACAAGCATGGATTCCAAATCTTGTCCTTAATTTAGTATGCAACAGCGAAAGCTCTTAATAATCACCTGAGAATAAACATGCTTAAAATGTCAACAAAAATGTTGGTGAGTTATAGGTTTAACCTATATATTATCAAATCGTAATAATAGACCACAAGATTTCATATTTCCATTTCTCGTAAACAACATGCATGCATATAGCAATCTGCATAAAACTCATTCATATGATGAACACCTGGTAACCGACCTTCACAGGATGCATATAGAATATCCCCATCATTCCGAGACTCTCATCGGATATTGATATTGCTCCAAAAGAACATATATTTAGTCGCAATATCATTCGAAAATGTAATGTTTTTAATTGTAATTTCCTTATTTTTAGTTGTAATTGTTTAAAATAAATAAGTGTGAAGATGAAAGACGAAGATCGCTCGAAAACGAAGATTTAAAGTCGAAAACGAAGATTTAAAAGGCGAAAACGTCCAAAATGCTCAAACGTACAAGTTACACTCCAAGTGGTTTAATTTATCGAAGAAAAACGTCTAAAGATTAACAAGAACGCAAGTCGCGGAACGCAAATTGCATGATATTAAATTGTATGAAAAGACGTTCGAGAAACCGGAACCAAGACATAAACCGGGCGTAAATGTACGAAACATCGGAGCCAAAATTACGAGTCAACTATGCACAAGAATATAATATAATATATATAATTATATAAAATTATATATATATTATATATATTTATTAAATATGTCGACAAGCTAGTGTACAAAAAATATGTGAGCTGCATCTGGCGGCCATGCGATCGCATGGGAAATAGGCATAAAACTCATGCGATCGCATGGGTTACTGTAGCAGGCCAAAATGCTATAAATACCAGGCCTGTGCTCGAGCTTCAAACACACTCTTTTATATTTTCAAATTCAGTTTTTAATTTTTATTTTATGTAATTTAGTTTTAGGAGTAGGAGTAGGTTAATTTAGTTGTTACATTTCTACAAGTTTGGATAGCGTAACGTTTATTTTACGGGTTTTCAAGTCAAAATTCTGTCTGTGTAAAGCTACGCGATAAATACTCAATGTAAGTTATGTTCTCCTTTTTAAATTAATGTCTTGTAACTAAGTTATTATTATGCTTATTTAAATCGAAGTAATCATGATGTTGGGCTAAAATATTAAAGATTGGATAATTGAGCTTTGTACCATAATTGGGGTTTGGACAAAAGAACGACACTTGTGGAAATTAGACTATGAGCTATTAATGGGCTTTATATTTGTTATACTAAATGATAGTTTGTTAATTTAATATAAAGATTTACAATTGGACGTACCTATAAATAACCATATACACTCGATCGGACACGATGGGCGGGATATTTATAAGTACTAATAATCGTTCATTTAACCGGACACGAGAATGGATTAATAGTCAATGAAATTATTAAAACAGGGGTGAAATTATATACAAGGACACTTGGCGTAATTGTTAACAAAGTATTAAAACTTAGGTTATACGCAGTCGATATCCTGGTGTAATTATTAAAAAAAGTATTTAGACCTTGTTACAGTTTAAGTCCCCAATTAGTTGGAATATTTGACTTCGGATATAAGGATAATTTGACGAGGACACTCGCACTTTATATTTATGACTGATGGACTGTTATGGACAAAAACCATATGGACATATTGAATAATCCAGGACAAAGGATAATTAACCTTGGTAATAAACTAAAATCAACACGTCAAACATCCTGATTGCGAAGTTTAAATAAGCATAATATTTTTATTTCATATTTCATCATACCTTTATTTACTGTCATTTTAATTACTGCAATTTACTTTATCGCAATTTAAATTCTGTCATTTATATTATCGTCATTTATCTTTACGCTTAAAATATAAAATCGACAAACCGGTCATTAAACGGTAAAAAACCCCCTTTTATAATAATATTACTATATATAATTATATATATTTTATTAAAATATAGTTGTAAAAAAAATATAGTGTTAAACTCAGCTAGCTCCCTGTGGAACGAACCGGACTTACTAAAAACTAAACTACTCTATGATTAGTTACACTGCCTATAAGTGTTGTAGCAAGGTTTAGGTATATCCCATTCAATAAATAAATAAATAACTTGTGTAAAATTGTATCATATTTAATATTAATTCGCAATAAAAATATAGTATATTTCGTACCCCTCTGCTTTAACATCAAGTTATTGGCGCCGCTGCCGGGGAAGCGGCGAAACACTATATTTTTAATATATATTTGTATAAATATATTTATTTATATTGTTTAGAAAAACAATATAAAATCTAAAAAAAAAAACTCTGGACTGACAGGCCATGCGGTCGCATGACCCATCAGCCTAAACCCCATGCGATCGCATGGGGTGGTCTGACACGTCTGACCTGGTTCGCCATAAATGCAGTTAGGGTTTTTATTTTATAATGATTATTAATTTGGGCTTTAATTAGTTTATAATTTTAGTTTTAATTTATAATTTGTAATTGTAAGTTTATTTATTATTATTAAATATATAGATTAATAATTTTATATAATAATAATATAAATATAATATTTTTATAAAAATTGTAATTTTATCATTTTTAGTTTCTTTTTATAAATTGTATATTTATATCGCTTAATTCGTAATTTTTATATTTATCGTTCGTAATTAGTTTTAAGACTAGTATTTTGCCGTAGTTACTTTATTTTTAGCTTTTAAGACTTTGCCGTAAAATCCCTTAAGTGCCTTTTCTTTAGACTAAGATTTAGGTGCTTTAGAATTTTGAGACGCCATTTTAAAATTTCAGTACTTTTTAAGTTATTGCCGTTTTGGATATAGAATTCCTTTTAAGATTTAATACCTTTAGACATAACTTTTAATATTTAGTTTTTAGAATACTAAGTTTCGACGCTTTATTTTCTTATTTTTATTTTTCGACTATTTGTTTTTTGACATTTATTTTTCGACCTTTTATTTGTCGACGTTTTTCGACGCGCTCTTTTTCTTTCTTATTTCTCGACGCTCTAGTTTTTAGGACTTAGAATTTTTTTTTCTATTTCTTCTCTAAAATTTCAAAACGAAAAATTATTTTAAGCAGTTAAATTGATAGACATCCAAATTTTCTGGTTCGTAGTAATAGTTGAATTTGTTAGTGGCGAGTTGTGGGCTTCCGATTTACAGGGTCCTGGCTACCTGCTGCATCTATTGGCTATTCGAATTGTGAGCAAAATCAGAAAAGTCTATTAATTTGATAACTTATATAATTTTTAGTTTTATAACTAATAGGATAATTAGTAAATGCACCACATTGTAGCTAAAATTTGGTAATAAGCGCATTATGGAAAATCTCGAGAATATTTTGGAAACTCTTTATGACATCCGAAATCAATTTAATCAATACTCTCAAACGGGTGTTGATGACAATTCGTTCGGTCAATCTTGGATCACGAATGACGAAACAATAACTGGTTGTGAAATCTGTGGAGATTATCACTCAACATGGGAATGTTATTATTACGTTCCTATGGAAAATTATGCACCCATGGAACCTGAATGGAATGATTATGAGGAATACAATTCTAATTGGGATTATTCCCAAGAATATATCTAAACTCAACAACCAGAAGACGAGGAAAATATGTGCCTGAAAATTCTTTAGATTATATGAAAATCAAACTCGAAGAATTTGATGCTCAAAAATGAACAAATGAGAGAGTTTGTAAATCGGCAAGCAGAAACTCTATCAGATTACACACGTGTTGATCTGAGGAGTCGTGTGCAAAAAAATCTCATATCATCGAATTTTGATGAATTCGAGAGCTCCGAAATCACCAACTATCCCGATGATACTTTTTATTCAGTCTTACCAATTTCACAACATATCGACACATTAGCCTCTACCAACGAAATCATCGATCCATAAATGGATGAAGAAGAAGTAAGGGTGACAAATTGGTACTCTTGGGAAAATGATAACGTTGAAAATTTTACCCCCGAGACCAAAATGGTGGGACCGATAAGTACCATTAATGAAGAAGAATTTGCTTCGATCCCGAAATTCATCATTCCACAACCTTCTAACCCAATATTCTCAATAGACGAGTCATCTACCAAAGATGAACTACAAGCTGTAATAGATATTGACACCTCGAATTTCACCCAATTGGGTAATAGAGGTGAAAACCTTGATCCCGAGAATGAACGAAAGGAAATGTTAGGAATTGTCCACCCTATAGAAATATGTATGTCGGTGTATATCGATCCATTTGACCAAGAACCAGAAAAGAGACATATCCATTTACTAAAAGCTACACTTAAAAAAGAATTAAGTAGTGACGATCGGGTGGGTCTAAACTTTAAACCCATTGATATATTTTATACCACCAGAGATGTAAATAACTGGCTCACTATTTTAATTCGTGGAACTTATTCTACCGACTTCACATGTCGTCAGCTAAGTATGGGGAAGTCTAACCCCACTTAACATTAAATTCGGGGTGAGGGTTAGTGCATAACTCGTTAATAAACATGCATAATAAGTTAGGGTAAAAGACGCATTTTCAAAGATTATCAAACAGTTCAGAAAAGCAACCGTTTTTGAAGAAAAACATGTGTGATAAAACAAGAAGGAATTAACGATGAGGCGCGCCATCTATCATTCGACGAGCTTTGTAATTACAAACTGGGTATTTTTAATCACTTTTCTACACTTATCACCCTCGTGAATTTATAATTATAGTCTGATTTCATGCAAATGAGGGCATTGCATGATCTCAAGTGTGGGGAAGGGTTATAAATTCTCTCGGGTTTGCACTTAGTTTATTTGCCAAATTTTGTGAAAATTTTAAAAATTTTCAAATAAATGAATTCAAAATCATGTTTATACATATTTATGAACGATGAAAACTACGTGTTAATACCGAAATTATCGTTACCTCGGAAAGGACATAAATTGAGAAACACTCTAAAACACTTGAATTCATTTAAAATGGAATAAAGGAGAATAAAAAGGCAAAGAAAGAAACTAAGTGTGGGGAGAATGTACCAAGTTATTCAATTAAAAAAACTATCTATCACATGTTTCTGTAAAGTTATTGCAGGTGCTTTTGTTTTGGACTAAATTGACTTTTTTACCAGCAATATTATAATAAAGATAAAAGAAAAGATGGATCTACATGATGAATCAATTCCATCATTAAAAGGAAGTAAAGTCTTCCAAAAAAGACACGGGCTTCTTGATTTAGGTCAAGAAGTTGTCGTCCAGACCAGCTGTAGGTTGACGAAAAATCTAGAAAAGTCATCTCTAAAATCAGCAGGAAATCCACGGACCTCAGCATTAAACAGGGTCACCAAGTGGTCAGACTTATCCTAACCATGAGAGGATCTGTCTCGTAAAATAGGGAAGGCGCCGTGCAAATTAGCTTGATAAGACTAATGAATCAGACCCCCAGAAAGGATAATCTCCTTAAAGATTAAAAATCAGCTTTTAAGATTGATATTACTCAATCCTTGAGATTGAATTTAAAGATTGAGAATTACAAACTCATGGAATTCGATGATATCTAAACTCGAGCTTGAACGAGAAAATATTTTGATCAAATTAAAACCGATTTGTTTTCTGAAAACTCATTTTCAATGCGTTCATTACCATTGAACGTAAAATCCTAGGAATTCACTTGGAATTCATTAGGTCACCTGAACCAATTCGGGTGTCAACCGTAAGAACGGTGGTTGCATAGCATGGTCGAAGACAGGACCTTGTTCCAGACCGAAAAAAAATTATAGGGTGATCTTTACTATTGCTCCTACAAAGGATAGTAAATGCATCCGACACGTTGTAGACCATGAACATCTGCATGTCATTAGACATCGCCCTAACAGTTGCTTGTTCAACGCTTTCCTTTACAACCGGACGGTAGTTTACCGAAAGGTAATATACGGAGCAAGTATACTGGTCGTGTTGCTTTCCTAATACAAGGTTAGCAAGTGGGTGACACAAAACCATAAGTTTTGAGCTAAAATTTTCAAATCTGAAACCCACCAAACCCACAAAAACATTTTGCATACACCGGTGAAGGGTTATTCCAGAAAACTTATCTAGGGTAAAAGCTAGAATGAATTTTCAAAAGATCAAATGTTTTCATAAAGATTCAATTTTCTTAAGGATCTAAATTTTTATAGTCATGTGGAAATGTAAACCACATCGTTACTATCATTATTTATACCGCCGTATCAAAATCACTAATGTATAAAGTGTGAAGAATAAAGAAGTGATTCGTGTGATTTAATTTCAAGTTCTGTATTGCTTGAGGACAATTAACGCTCAAGTGTAGGGATAATTGATATTGCTCCAAAAGAACATATATTTAGTCGCAATATCATTCCAAAATGTAATGTTTTTAATTGTAATTTCCTTACTTTTAGTTGTGATTGTTTAAAATAAATAAGTGTGAAGACGAAAGACGAAGATCGCTCGAAAAAGAAGATTTAAAGTCGAAAACGAAGATTTAAAAGGCGAAAACATCCAAAATGCTCAAACGTATAAGTTACACTCCAAGTGGTTTAATTTATCGAAGAAAAACGTCTAAAGATTAACAAGAACGCAAGTCACGGAACGCAAATTGCACGATATTAAATTGTATGAAAAGACATTCGAGAAACCGGAACCAAGACATAAACCGGGGGTAAATGTACGAAACATAGGAGCCAAAATTACGAGTCAACTATGCACAAGAATATAATATAATATATATAAAATTATTTAAAATTATATATATATTATATATATTTATTAAATATGTCGACAAGCTAGTGTACAAAAAATATGTGAGCTGGATTTGGCGACCATGCGATCGCATGGGAAATAGGCATAAAACCCATGCGATCGCATGGGTTACTGTAGCAGGCCAAAATGCTATAAATACCAGGCCTGTGCTCGAGCTTCAAACACACTCTTTTATATTTTCAAATTCAGTTTTTAATTTTTATTTTATGTAATTTAGTTTTAGGAGTAGGAGTAGGTTAATTTAGTGGTTAAATTTCTACAAGTTTGGATAGCGTAACATTTATTTTACGGATTTTCAAATCAAAGTTCTGTCTGTGTAAAGCTACGCGATAAATACTCAATGTAAGTTATGTTCTCCTTTTTAAATTAATGTCTTGTAACTAAGTTATTATTATGCTTATTTAAATCGAAGTAATCATGATGTTGGGCTAAAATATTAAAGATTGGGTAATTGAGCTTTGTACGATAATTGGGGTTTGGACAAAAGAACGACACTTGTGGAAATTAGACTATGGGCTATTAGTGGGCTTTATATTTGTTTAACTAAATGATAGTTTGTTAATTTAATATAAAGATTTACAATTGGAAGTACCTATAAATAACCATATACACTCGATCGAACACGATGGGCGGGATATTTATAAGTACTAATAATAGTTCATTTAACCGGACACGGGAATGGATTAATAGTCAATGAAATTATTAAAACAGGGGTGAAATTATGTACAAGGACACTTGGCGTAATTGTTAAAAAAGTATTAAAACCTTAGGTTACACGCAGTCGATATCCTGGTGTGTTTTTATTAAACAAAGTATTAAGACCTTGTTACAGTTTAAGTCCCCAATTAGTTGGAATATTTGACTTCGAATATAAGGATAATTTGACGAGGACACTCGCACTTTATATTTATGACTGATGGACTGTTATGGACAAAAACCAGATGGACATATTGAATAATCCAGGACAAATGACAATTAACCATGGTAATAAACTAAAATCAACACGTCAAACATCATGATTACAGAAGTTTAAATAAGCATAATATTTTTATTTCATATTTCATCGTACCTTTATTTACTGTCATTTTAATTACTGCAATTTACTTTATCTCAATTTAAATTCTGTCATTTATATTATCGTCATTTATCTTTACGCTTAAAATATAAAATCGACAAACCGGTCATTAAACGGTAAAAAAACCCCTTTTATAATAATATTACTATATATAATTATATATATTTTATTAAAATATAGTTGTAAAAAAAATATAGTGTTAAACTCAGCTAGCTCCCTGTGGAACGAACCGGACTTACTAAAAACTACACTACTCTACGATTAGGTACACTGCGTATAAGTGTTGTAGCAAGGTTTAGGTATATCCCATTCAATAAATAAATAAATAACTTGTGTAAAATTGTATCATATTTAATAGTATTTCGCAATAAAAATATAGTATATTTCGTACCCCTCTACTTTAACATCAGATATGATAAATCGAAGTACTAAAGCATCCGTAACTCGGATGAGGCTTGTTGGGCCAAATAGATCTATCTTTAGGATTCGCATCAATTGGTGGCAATTATAATAAACAACAATTCTTAGGCTACCAAGCTAAAAAGGGGCATATTCGGTTCGATAATTCAACATAGAATGTAATTTCGATTACTTGTGTCTATTTTGTAAAACATTTATAAAACTGCATGTATTCTCATCCGAAAAAAAATAATAGATTTTAAAAGTGGGACTATAACTCAATTTCACGTATTTTCACTTCGTCGGAAATAAACGAATATATTTTCTCGAATCAATCCATGACCCAGTGTATACAAGTCTCAGACTCGATCACAACTCAAAGTATATATATATTATTTTGGAATCAACCTCAAGCCTGTATAGCTAACTCGATCATTACCGCATATAGAGTGTCTATGGTTGTTCCAAATAATATATATAGATGACGTCGATATGATATGTCAAAACATTGTATACGTGTTACCCATCATTTCTTCGATTTAAATCCGTTTTGAGTGAATCCAGTTGCTATGGTTTTGTATCGAAGTTGAATTTATGAAACTAAATAGAAAAAGTGATGGTTTATAGTCGGAGTTACAGGTTACAAGTCATTTTTGTAAGAGGTGGTCATTTCAGTCGAAAGAACGACGTCTAAATGACCATTTTGAAAAACATACTTCCACTTTGAGTTTAACCATGATTTTTGGATATAATTTCATTTTCATAAGAAAAGTAATTTTTCTAGAAGAACAACTTTTAAATCAAAGTTTATCATAGTTTTTAATTATCTAACCCAAAACAGCCCCCGGTTTTACTACGACGGCGTATGTCCGGTTTTACGGTGTTCTTCGTGTTTCCAAGTTTTAAATAATTAAGTTAGCATATCATATAAATATAGAACATGTGTTTAATTGATTTTAAAATTTAAGTTAGAAGGATTAACTTTGTTTGCGAACAAGTTTAGAATTAACTAAACTATGTTCTAGTGATTACAAGTTTAAATCTTCGAATAAGATAGTTATATATATATATATATATATATATATATATATATATATATATATATATATATATATGAATCGAATGATGTTATGAACATAATTACTACCTTAAGTTTAGTAGGTAAACCTACTGGAAGTGACAAGAAATGATCTAGCTTCAAAGGATTCTTGGATGGCTTGAAAGTTCTTGAAGTAGAATCATGACACGAAAACAAGTTCAAGTTAGATTTCTACTCGATTTAAGATTTTTATAGTTATCGAAATTGAATCAAAGTTAGAATATAATTATTACCTTGAATTAGAAAGATATACTATTGTAAATAAGGAAGATTTCTTGAGGTTGGATGATCACTTGAAATGGATTTTCAAGATTGGAAGTAAGCTAGCAAATTTGGAAGTGTTCTTGGTGTGTTCTTGAGTAGTTGTTTTGTAAGTTGATCTAGGTTAGCTAGATTGAGCTAGATTATGAAGGAAATGATGAAGAACACTTAGAACACCAAGAGAAAACTTGAGAGAGATGAGTTTGATTCAAGAAAATTGAAAAATGGAGGTGTTTGTGAGAGTGCATATTCACGTGAACTTTGGCATCTCCATATAGGCTCCATTAGTTTGTAATTTTGTGAGATATTTCATGCTAGATGTTAAATGATGGTTCCCACATGTTTAGGTGACTCATTAAGGCTGCTAAGAGCTGATAATTGAAGTGTATATACTAATAGTAAATACATCTAGAAGCTGGGTACTGTACGAGTACGAATACGGATGAATACGAGTAGAATTATTGATGAAAACGAATGAGAATGTAATCGTGACCAACTTTGATAAGTATGAGTGTTTTGATATATGTCTTGAAGTCTTCCAAAAGTGTATTAATACATCTTAATACACTAAATGTATATTCATTTTAATTAAGTCGTTAAGTCATCGTTAGTCGTTACATGTAAGTGTTGTTTTGAAACCTTTAAGTTAACGATCTTGTTAAATGTAGTTAACCCATTATTTATTATATCTAATGAGATGTTAAATTATCATATTATCATGATAACATGGTGTATGAATATATCTTAATACGATATTGATAATGCTAAAAACGAACATATATTTCATAGCATTATCCCTCAAGAAAGACAAGCTTTTAGTTGCAATTGTTCTATTTACAAATAATATTCGTTTAAATAATAAAAGGTGAAGACAAAAGACAGATTCAACGAATTGAAGACGCAAATGACCAAAAAGCTCAAAAGTACAAATTACAATCAAAGAGGTTCAAATTATTGATAAGAAACGTCTCAAAATTACAAGAATACAAGTCGCAAAATGCAAAATACAAGATATTAAATTGTACGAAAGGACGTTCGAAAATACGGAACCGGGACCAAAGTCAACTCTCAACGCTCGACGCAACGGACTAAAAATTACAAGTCAACTATGCACATAAATATAATATAATATTTAAATAATTCTTAAAATTATTTATATATTATATATATTTATATAAACCGTCGGCAGAATGCAAACAAAGACATGTAACCTGGAAAAGTAGGCCATGCGATCGCATGGCCTGGAAGGCAAAAATCCATGTGATCCTATGGTGAACAGTGACAGGTCTGGTCCTATAAAGTTCGCGAGTTTTGGACGAATTTTTATCATCTTTTTCTCTTCCATCACTCAACGATATATATATATATATATATATATATATATATATATATATATATATATATATATATATATATATATATATATTATAATTTTAATTTTAATTTTAATTTTAATTCTAATAATAAGGGTATGTTAGCGAATGTTGTAAGGGTGTAAGTCAAAATTCTGTCCGTGTAACGCTACGCTATTTTTAATCATTGTAAGTTATGTTCAACCTTTTTAAATTAATGTCTCGTAGCTAAGTTATTATTATGCTTATTTAATGCCGAAGTAATCATGATATTGGGCTAAAATATTAAAATTGGGTAATTGGACTTTGTACCATAATTGGGGTTTGGACAAAAGAACGACACTTGTGAAAATTAGACTATGGGCTATTAATGGGCTTTATATTTGTTTAATTAAATGATAGTTTGTTAATTTAATATAAGGATTTACAATTGGACGTACCTATAAATAACCACATACACTCGATCGGACACGATGGGCGGGATATTTATATGTACGAATAATCGTTCATTTAACCGGACACGGGAATGGATTAATAGTTAATAGACTTATTAAAAGAAGGGTGAATTATGTACAAGGACACTTGGCTTAATTGTTAACAAAGTATTAAAAACTTGGGTTACACGCAGTCGATATCCTGGTGTAATTATTAAACAAAGTATTAAGACCTTGTTACAGTTTAAGTCCCCAATTAGTTGGAATATTTGACTTTGGATATAAGGATAATTTGACGAGGACACTCGCACTTTAAATTTATGACCGATGGACTGTTATGGACAAAAACCAGATGGACATATTGAATAATCCAGGACAAAGGACAATTAACCCATGGGAATAAACTAAAATCAACACGTCAAACATCATGATTACGGAAGTTTAAATAAGCATAATTCCTTTATTTTCATATTTAATTGCACTTCTAATTATCGCACTTTTATTTATTGTTATTGTATTTAATTGCACTTTTAATTATCGTATTTTTTAATTATCGCAAATTCATTATCGTTATTTACTTTATGCTTTAAATTAAGTTGTATTTATTTTTAATATTTTACATTAGGTTTTAACTCTGACTAAAGTTTTAAAATCGACAAACCGGTCATTAAACGGTAAAACCCCCCTTTTATAATAATATTACTTATATATATTTTTGTATTTTTACAAATATAGTTTTAAAAATATAGCGTTAAGCTTGGCTAAAGATCCCTATGGAACGAACCGGACTTACTAAAAACTACACTACTGTACAATTAGGTACACTGCCTATAAGTGTTGTAGCAAGGTTTAGGTATTTCCACTCTATAATAAATAAATTACTTGTGTAAAATTGTATTGTATTTAATAGTATTTCGTAGTAAAAATATAACTATTTCGTATACACCTCACATAACATCAAGTATTTTTGGCGCCGCTGCCGGGGAATAACATAAACGCCGGAAGCGAAACGCTATAAAAAAAAGATTTTTTTAGTTTACTTTTGTAAAAATACGCTTTTGTAAAAAAATACGTTTTAATACAAAAATATAAAAAGAAAAACAAAATATATATATTTTTAAGAGTTTGTTTAAAATATATAAAATTATAAAGTTCCTTTATTTTTATTTTAGTTTTTAAAGTACAAGTTTTTATTTGTTTATATTTATTAAAACAGAAAAAAATATATATAATAAAAACATTCGGCCTGGTACTGTAGCAGCCCATATACTGGCCCGAAACCCTAGCTAATGCGACCGCATGAGCCCGAAGGCAAAAATTCATGCGATCGCATGAACATACCTGACACGCCACATTTTGACTTCCCACAGCAATAATTACGTAATAATTATAATTATTATTATTATAAATAAAACCCTAATTAGGGTTATATTTAATATTAATTTAGTTTAGTTTATTTATAATTTGTATTTTAAGTTTAATTAGTTTTAATAAATTATAAACTTATTACTTTTATAAAATAAATAATATTTTTATAAAAATTGTACTTTTTACAACTTTAAGATTATTTTTATTTTTTGTATCTTTTTATTTATTTTAGCGTAATATTTGTATTTTTCGTTCGTATCTAGTTTTAAGATATAGTTTTTGCCATAGTTATTTTTATTTCTAGACTTTTAGGCTTTGCCGTAAAATCCCTTAAGTGCTTTTTCTTTAGACTAAGATTTAGGTGCTTTAGAATTTTGCGACACCGTTTACAAATTTTAGTACCTTTTTAAGTTATTGCCGTTTTGGATATAGAATTCCTTTAAACTTTAATACCTTTAGACGTAAATTTTAATTCTTAGTTTTTAGTTCCTTTTTAAGTTTCGACGCGTTACTTTCTTATTTTTATTTTTCGACGCCTATTATTTTTCGACCTTTTATTTTTCAACGTTTTTCGACGCGCTCTTTTTCTTTCTTATTTCTCGCCGCTCTAGTTTTTTAGGACATAGAATTTTCTATTTCTTCTCTAAAATTTCTTTAAATTTCAACGAAAAATTATTTTAAGTGGTTGAATTGATAGACATCCAAATTTTCTGCTTCGTAGTAATAGTTAAATTTGTTAGTGGCTGAGTTGTGAGCTTCCGATTTAAAGGGTTCTGGCTCTCTGCTACATCTTTTGGCTATTCGAAACATGGACAAAAGCAGAAAAGTCTGTTAATTTGATAACTTTAATAATTTTTATCTTTTATAACTAACAGGATATTCAGTGAATGTACCGAGCAAAACGTTCACCACCTTTTGTACGTTCACCACCTGTAACTCGATCAAGACATCTAGCAAATATTGTCGCCGTTGATTTTTCTTTAGAATCGTCATCCAGTCAACCAAGTACTCCAATTCAAATTTCCGATAATCCATTTTTTGAACCCGACCTCACAATTGAGAATCCGGAGGATATTCAGGGACAATTCATAGATCCTGAACCATTAATCTTTCCTTCGGAACCACCAATCATTCAAACAGAGATTGTAGAGGAACCAACCATTAAATCAGAATCCTTTAGTGATTCAGATTCAACAAATTCAACAATGGAGAATCTGGAACCTCTAAGTATGAAAGATCGAATATGAGCTAAACGCACTGGCCAAGGTCACGCAATTACTCAACCAGACATTAATGCGCCAGATTATGAAATCAAAGGACAAATCCTACACATGGTAACTAATCAATGCCAATTTAGTGGTGCGCCGAAGGAAGATCCAAATGAACATCTTCGTACATTTAATAGGATCTGTACTTTATTTAAAATTCGAGAAGTTGAGGATGAACATATTTATCTCATGTTATTTCCCTGGACTTTAAAGGGAGAAGCCAAAGATTGGTTAGAATCGTTATCTGAAGGGGCGATTGATACATGGGATGTTTTAATTGAAAATTTTCTTAAACAATTCTTTCCGGCATCTAAAGCCGTAAGACTTCAAGGAGAAATTGTTACATTTACACAAAAGCCAAATGAAACTCTATATGAGGCATGGACAAGATTTGGAAAGTTATTGAGAGGATGTCCGCAACATGGTTTAGACACTTGTCAAATAGTACAAATATTCTACCAAGGATGCGACATCACTACAAGGAAAGACATCGATATAGCAGCTGGTGGTTCCATTATGAAGAAACCAGCCACTGACGCTTATAAAATTATTGATAACACTGCTTCCCACTCATATGAGTGGCATCAAGAAAAAGATATCGTTAGATCATCTAAAGCAGCTAGAGCCGATTCTAGCCATGACTTAGATTCACTCAATACGAGTTAGTTGTGAGTAGTGTGGAGGACCACATTTGACAAAAGATTGTCTCAGTATTGAACTAACAATGGAACAAAGAGAGAATGTTTCATACATAAACCAAAGGCCTGGAAATAATTATCAGAATAATTATCAACCGCCAAGACTAATCCACAATCAAAACCAGAATTATAACCGAAATATTCCATACAACAACCAACAAGGTCCTAGCAATCAACAAGTATCTAATAATACTTACAACCAGCAAAGACCTATTTTTCAAAACAAACCATCACAAACCGATGATAAAAAGCCAAATTTAGAAGATATGATGTCAAAGCTAGTTGAATCTCAAACTCAGTTTTTCACATCTCAGAAACAAACCAATGAACAAAATGCTCAAGCATTTAGAAATCAACAAGCTTCTATTCAAAATCTGGAACAAGAAGTAAGCAACCTAGCAAGGTTGATAGGTGAAAGAAAACTGGGAAGTTTACCTAGCGATACAAATGTTAACCCCCAGAATGAAACAGCAAAATCCATTACCATGAGAAGTGGTATTACACTTAAACCACCTGAAATACCTGCAATTTCTAATGAAGCTATTCCTACTCCACAAGAACCACAACCTGAGCAAGATAAGGAAACAGAACCGGTAGTTGAAAAGGTTAATGAAGAGAACACAGTTAAGGCTAAACCTTATGTTAAACCATACCAACCACCACTTCCTTATCCAAGTAAAATGAGAAAAGAGAGACTTGAAGCCGAGCAATCCAAATTCTTGGATATGTTTAAACAGATAAATGTAAATCTTTCTTTCATTGATGTAATTTCAGGAATGCCTAGATATGCTAAATTTCTGAAAGATTTAATCATAAATAGAAAGAAAATGGAAGAACTCTCGGCTATTACAATGAATGCTAATTGTTCTGCAGTACTGTTGAATAAGATACCAGAAAAATTATCAGATCCAGGAAGTTTCACGATTCCATATTTTCTGGGTAGTCTTAGTTCAATAGAAGCATTGGCAGACTTAGGTGCTAGTATAAATTTAATGCCGTATTCATTATACGCTAAACTAGACCTTGGAGAATTGAAACCAACACGAATAAGCATACAACTAGCCGATCGATCAGTAAAATATCCTAGAGGGATAATGGAGAACATGCTAGTTAAAGTTGGTACTTTAGTATTTCCAGTAGATTTTGTTATTCTGGACATGGAAGAAGATTCTCGAGTTCCTCTCATATTAGGAAGACCATTCTTAAACACGGCTAAAGCAATAATAGACGTGTTTGGTAAGAAACTGACCCTAAGTATAGAGGACGAGAGTGTTACCTTTTCTGTAGATAGAGCCATGCAACAACCGCAATCTGCAGATGATACATGTTATTATATTCAACCTATAGATTCACATGCAGAATTGTTAGAAGAATTTCCAGAATTACAAGGAACAGAGGAATGTTCTTTAGGAGAAGAAAGTGAACCAATTGATGAAACTGAAATGTTAGCTACACTTATGGCTAATGGATATGAACCAACAACAGAAGAAATTCAAATGCTAAAAGAAGAAGACAGATATCGATACAAATCATCGATAGAAGAACCACCGACATTAGAGTTAAAGCCACTTTCAAACCATTTAGAATACGCTTATTTACATGGTGAATCTGAATTACCTTTAATAATATCGTCTTCTCTTACTGAAAATGAAAAATCTCAACTCATTTCTGTGTTAAAAGCTCATAAACCAGCTATTGCATGGAAGATTCATGATATTAAAGGAATAAGTCCTTCGTATTACACACATAAAATCCTTATGGAAGAAGGTCATAAAACGTATGTGCAACGCCAACGAAGACTAAATCCTAATATGCAAGATGTTGTTAAGAAAGAAATTATTAAACTGCTAGATGCAGGTTTAATTTATCCAATCTCTGATAGTCCATGGGTAAGTCCAGTTCAATGCGTGCCTAAGAAGGGTGGCATGACTGTCATCACAAATGAGAAAAATGAGCTTATTCCTACTAGGACTGTAACAGGGTGGCGTGTTTGTATTGATTATAGAAAATTAAATGATGCCACCAGAAAAGATCACTTTCCCTTACCTTTCATTGATCAAATGTTAGAAAGATTAGCCGAAAATAGTTGCTATTGTTTTCTTGATAGTTTTTTCGGATATTTTCAAATTCCAATAGTACCTGAGGACAAAAAAAACCACGTTCACGTGCCCTTATGGTACTTTTGCTTATAAACGCATGCCATTTGGACTTTGCAACGCCCCTGCAACCTTTCAAAGGTGCATGATGGCGATTTTTCACGACATGATAGAAGAACGCATGGAAGTTTTCATGGATGACTTTTCAGTCTTCGGTGATACTTTTGAAACATGTCTAGTTAATCTTGAATGAATGCTTATTAGATGCGAACAATCAAATCTAGTTCTTAATTGGGAAAAATGTCATTTCATGGTTAAAGAAGGCATTGTTCTTGGACATAAAATTTCAAAGGAAGGAATTGAAGTGGATAGAGCTAAAGTAGGTGTAATTGCTAAACTTCCACATCCCACCAATGTTAGATGAGTTAGAAGTTTTCTAGGGCATGCCGGTTTTTCCCGACGTTTCATAAAAGATTTTTCTAAAATTGCCACTCCTATGAATAAACTCCTAGAAAAGGATGCTCCATTCATCTTTTCAGATGACTGCATCAAATCTTTTAATATTCTTAAAGAGAAACTCACTAATGCGCCGATAATGATAACTCTAAATTGGAATCTACCGTTTGAGCTTATGTGCGATGCAAGTGATTTTGCAATGGGAGCCGTTTTAGGACAAAGGATTGAAAAATGATTTCATCCTATTTATTACACTAGTAAGATGTTACAAGGAGCACAAACGAATTACAAAACTACTGAAAAAGAACTCCTTGCTATTGTTTTTGCTTTTGACAAATTTCGTTCATATCTCGTTATAGCTAAAACGGTGGTCTATACCGACCATTCTGCTCTTAGATACCTATTTTTGAAACAAGATGCTAAACCAAGATTAATCCGTTAGATCTTACTCTTACAAGAGTTCGATATTGAAATCCGAGATAAAAAGGGAGCAGAAAATCTCGCCGCTGATCATCTTTCTCGTCTTAAAAATACCGAATTAGAAGTTCTAAATGAATCGGCCATACAAGACAACTTTCCTGATGAATATCTATTGAAGATAGATTATAATGAAATTCCATGGTTTGCCCACTATGCAAACTACTTAGTATGTGGATTCCTTGAAAAAGGATTATCGTACCAAAAACGAAAGAAATTCTTTAGTGATATAAAACACTATTTCTGGGAAGATCCACATTTGTTTAAAAGTTGTCCCGATGGAATAATACGCCGATGTGTATTCGGAGATGAAGCTAGTCAAATCTTAAACCATTGTCACACAGGACCAACAGGAGGGCATTATGGACCTCAACTCACAGCAAGAAAAGTTTATGATGCTGGATTCTATTGGCCTACAATTTATAAAGATGCACACCTTCTTTGCAAATCCTGTGATGCATGTCAGAGGGCCGGAAAAATAAGTCAACGTGATGAAATGCCACAAAATGTCATTCAAGTATGTGAAGTATTTGACATTTGGGGTATTAACTTTATGGGTCCATTTCCAAAATCTCATAATAATCTCTACATTCTCGTTGCCATTGATTATGTATCTAAATGGGCGGAAGCAAAAGCTCTCCCAACTAACGATGCACGAGTTGTAGTCAACTTTTTAAAACATCTTTTTGCAAGGTTTGGAACACCGAAAGCTTTAATAAGTGATCGGGGTACTCATTTCTGTAATAATCAACTTGAGAAAGTTCTCAAAAGATATGGAGTAAGTCATAAAATCTCCACCGCTTATCATCCACAAACAAGTGGACAAGTTGAAAATACCAACCGAGCTTTAAAACGTATTCTAGAGAAAACCGTAGGATCAAATCCGAAGGAATGGTCCATGAAATTGGAGGATGCACTCTGGGCTTTTAGAACAACCTACAAAACTCCAATTGGAACCACACCTTTCAGACTCGTTTACGGAAAAGCATGTAATCTTCCAGTAGAAATTGAACACATAGCATTTTGGGCTTTGAAGACTTGTAATCTTGATTTACATGAAGCTGGACGTCTACGATTAAGTCAACTAAATGAATTAGAAGAATTCAGACATGAAGCATACGAAAATTGCGTTAATCTATTAGGAAAGAACGAAGAAATGGCATGATAAAAGAATCAGAAGTTCAAAAGAATTTAAAGAATGAGACAGAGTTCTTCTTTTCAATTCACGATTCAAGCTATTTCCTGGAAAATTGAAATCAAGATGGTCTGGACCATTCATAGTCAAAAGAGTTTTCTCGTACGGAACAGTAGAATTAATAAATTCAAATGGGATTGAATTTAAGGTTAATGGTCACAGAGTTAAACATTACATAGATAGTCCAATGGAAGTTGACAACGAAGTTAATCACAATTTCGACACCACAGCTAACTAAGTGTGGGGAGAATCAAGTCTTTAAAGGATAATATGTATTTCTGTTAGAGTTAGATATTCTGTTTTCGTGTAGTTCTCGAGAATGGAATCCGAATGGTCTTTCCCTAGCAGACCCTAAAGAACTAGTCTTCTCCCCCCATTCTGAATTTTTATTTTTTTTTAGGTTTTACGAGATGAAGACTTCATGTGAACTAAACCATGGTCTAATGCTACACGCTTTAATCACTAAACGTAATAATGACACCCTTCCAAGTGAATTGGTATCATTAATTAGAGGTAAATTGGACGGAGTAAGAAAAGAATCCAGGAACGAAAATAATAAGTTACATTTTCGTAAAGGAAAATCAAAATCCGCAGCGAAAAGAAGAGCACGACACCTTGAAAGATGTCACAAATGCGGAAAATGGTTACACGAAGGAAAATGTTTGACGAATCAGACATATTCCAATACCGAATTCGTTACTTTATGCAGAGATGGACCGTTCATATGTTTAGAAGAAAAATCATTGAATGCTCGAGGTTACGCCTATGTAGCTATGGAAAACCAATTAGTCCGACTATCTCATGAGTGGGCTAAAGCAGGTCAGTGAGAATTCTTTCTCACAGGTAAGTATGTACAGTTTTTATTTTTATTTTATTGCTTTTAACCTTTTGATAATAAACACTAAATCGTTCGCTATAAAGTGTTAAATTGGTATTCAATAAAATTAGGTTTTGCGACCGAAATTATTGATATCATACAAAAATTTATTACATCACTGCAAAATTTACCGTTTATTCTTAAGGTATAAATATCTTTAATCAATCAACCCAAAATATTTCAGAAATTCGTCAGGAGTAAAACTAGGTAATATAGCCGAAATTACTTTACCGAAAAGAGGGGCGTATATTTTTGATAATATTTGATTGATTAAAGTGGGATAAAAGACCAAAAAGATTTTTAATTTTATTTTTACTTTGTTTTTAAAATTAATATATTAATTTTAAATTAATATTGTAAACTTTTTAAAATCAATATATTTAAGTTTGTAAATATTTGAAAAATTAATATTTTTAATATAAGTTTGTATGTATAAAAACAAAAATATAATATAAATTTGGTATGAATTTTTAATAATATGAATTTTTAATTTTATGCATTTTAAATTTAAGTTTGGTGTGAATTTAAAAACAAAAATTTACTTTATTTCGTTAAGTTAAAAATGTCATTTTTAAAATTCGTCGTGAGTTGAAAACTAGGTCGTTGAACCGAAATTGCTCTACCCAAGGGAGGGACGAGAATTTTTATTATCATTAATTTTAATCTTATTGAATTAAAGTATGCAAAAAACATTAAAAAAACCCAAAAATCCTTACTTTTAAAACCGCGTTTAAAATGACAAATTTTAAAATTTTGTCGAGGGACGGACTAGGACAACGATCCGAAACTCCCTCATCCTAAAAAGAAATAAAATTTTAATTTTTAATTAATTATATGTTTTATTAGTAAAGGTTTCATAAATATAAAAAAAAAAAGGGACCTCATGCGATCGCATGAGATTTACCCTGTAACCTCATGCGATCGCATGAGGCTGGAAATCAGGCCAGAAACAAAAAGATCCAGTGAGCTGCTTCTGTCCACAAAATACACACACACAAAACACGAGCACTCTCCAAAAACCTCACAAATTTCATCATTTTTTCACCAAAATTCACCAAATTTCTTGCTACAATCCGCTCTAAACATGAATTTGATAAGGAGTTTATCAAAAAAGGTAACAATTTCAACCCTAAACCTCTTTAAATTTGATTTTAAGTGTTCTTGAGCTATATTTTTCCTAATTTAATTTTGTTAATTTCTAGTGTAATTAGAGTTAAATTGTTAGTATTTTATGCATGTATAACCTAGATTGATGCTATTTAACATAATTTGAAGCCAAAAACTTTAAATTTTTTAGGAATCTAGGGTTTGTGTTCTTGAGCTATTTAGGGCTTTTTGATATAAACAGGTTATGGCCGATTTTTGTCATGAATTATTGCTAAATTAAGTAGTATAACATGTTTAGGTAGCTAAATGATCCAAACTTTGATCCTAAACATGATTTTTGAGAATTAAAGTGGACTTTTTGAGTACAAAATTCATGAACTTGATTAATTTGATATAATTGCCATTTGAGACTTGTTTAATTGCTAGTAAAGGTTGTTTTAACATGTTATTTGAGTTGAATGCTTATGAACTTTGTAAAAATTTTCATTTATGCTTATTAGAAAAAGTGTAGAATTGTTAAAATTGTGAAAATGCGTATAAGTTTAAGTTTGATTTAACATGTTATTGTAATTATGTTAATTTGTTATTTTGCTAACACTAATGTATATTTGGATGCACAAAATTTGTGTTTAATGTATTTTGCAGAGATTTACTAATACTGAAACTGGAGGTTCATCATCATCATCTAGACAACCATAACCAGAACCTGAACCAGAATATGAGCCGTAATACGAGCCTGAACCGGAACAACAACAGGAACCACAACAACAGCCTGATCAACACGTACCTTATTATGATCTGCTACAATTTGTTGATGCCTTCATAGTATTTTCGATGCATCCACTAGTAGAATACCCAATGATTCCTGAACACACGTTGCATCCTAATCTGAGATTCGATAGAAGCTGGAGAGATTACCCATCATATCAAAGTAACAAATTCAAACTGATACCGAAAAATGTAGAAGTGCCAAGGGTAATCGATTGGGATCCTTTGGAAAGGGTCCAACTTGCTAACTCAGTTAGACAGCATTTGATCCAAAGGTATGGCAGCACTTCTTTTCACAATTGGGAACGCTTATTCACCATTCGTAGACCTGTATATAAGGAATGGTGTATAGAGCTTATGAGTATTTTAGCATTAAATGCAGATGTAGATAGGTTAGATGATAGAAGTTTTCTTAGGTTTATACTTGGCCGTAGGATGTACAGGATGTCCATGCTGGACATGGCCAGGGAATTATAGATTTACACTCCTAGTGAATTGCTACTACCCGATTGTATGAATTTGATTTATCGTAGTGAAAGGGTAGATAGGAATTTTGACGCGAACACCGTCCGGAGGCGTATGTTAAACTATAATGTTTTTACACTGGGAGGAAAACACTCCTACTTACATATTAATAAAGCCGAGCTTCGTATAATTCATAGATTTTTGGCTAACTCGATTACACAGAGAGGTCACAACAAGGAGAAAGTGACCTTACATGATTTATTTTACCTAAAGTGTATTCGAGACCCAAGAAGCTTTGTTAATATCCCTTAATGTGTTGGTTTTTATTTGTCTAAGATGGTGGAAGGAATACAGGAAGGGGGAATAATAGGAGGAGGTATTTTTGTTACTCTCATTGGAGAGTATTTGGGTGTAGATAGGGAACAAGAGGGTCCACTTTTGGAATGTAGGGAACAAGTTGAGCCTTTAGGATTGAAGGTCTATCAGGGTGCTAAGGTATTAAAGAGCAGACGCAACCAGGCAGTACCCTATGAAGGTAGTCATCCTCAGGTAGAGAGAGTTTCAGATGAGGAAATGGAGGAAGCGGATGACATTAGGGATGTCATTAGGGAGGCTATGACTGACGTCTACCAGCGTGTAGATGAGGTAGATATGACAAACGGGGAGAGATTTAGTCGGATGGAGTAGTGGCAAGCCCGAAATGATTACGAGCATTCCAGGCAATGACAGCATGATAGATGGGACTATCATCAGCGTCAGATCATAAGCCGGCTGTCACCTAAGGATCACTACGTTCCGACCCGACCCGCTTACTATCCTCCACACCAGCCCGAGAAGAGACCACCATATACTCTCTACGACCCTAACCAGGCCTACCAGTACACCTATCACCAACCATGGAACCCGGACGACAACATGAACTGGAACCCCTATCCAGATTGATATAGTTCCAGTTGGTGATTTCTATGATTTTTATTATTTATTATTTTTATTTATTTATGTTTAAACATATGATACTGTGATACATTAATGTATTGTTTAATATTTTTATTATTTGGTACTAATATTTCATATTTGATTTGAAAGTGGGATTTTAAGTCCCATTTCAAATTACCATGCATGTTATTATTTGTATGTATGTATTTTATTTCATGTACACAACAGGGTAAAACAGCGCATTTTCAAATACTGGCATTAAGTTCAGCAAAAGCTACTAATTTTGACGACAAAACGAAAAGCAAATATGATGTAACAACAAGACGGAATGAATAAATGATGTGCACCATTTATCATTCAACAAACAAACGCCAATATGTTTGGAAACTTTGGTAAAATTTAATCATGTTTCTACGCTAATCACCCTCAATAATTTAAATTGTTACTGATTTCTTGCAAATGAGGGCATTGCAAGATCTTAAGTGTGGGAAGGGGTTAAATTCTTTCGGATTTTTAAAATTTTAAATTTAAACACTTGGTTACCATTAGAAATACTAGTAACGCAGTAGTTGTATTAGAATCTAGTGCTCTCTGATAATAAAGAACAACCCTAGTCTTATATACTGACTACCCAATTCTAGTAAAATTTTTCAAAATTTTCAATTAAATGAACTCAAAATCATGTTTATACATATTTATGAACGATAAAACTAGGTGTCATACATATTTATGAACGATAAAACTAGGTGTCAACACCGAAATTATTGTTACCTCGGAAAGGACATAAATTGAGAAATAACCTAAAACGCTTGAATTCATTTAAAATGAAATAGAGGAGAAAAAGGCAAAGAAAAACATAAATAAAAGCTAAGTGTGGGAAGGATTTACCAAGTTATTTAAAACATATATATCACATATTCTTGTACAAGCTTATTACAGGTACTTTTGTTTTGGACAATATTAATCAATTTTACCCGGTTTATTATAATATCTTTGAAAGAAAAGATGGATCTACACGATGAATCAATTCCATCATTAAAAGGAAGTAAAGTCTTCCGAAAAAGACACGCGCTTCTTGATTTAGGTCAGGAAGTTGTCATCCAGACCAGTTGTAGAGTCTACGAAAAACCTTGAAAAGTTTTCTCGAAAATCAGCTGGAAATCCACGGACCTCAGCATCAAACAGGGTCGCCAAGTGGTCAGACTTATCCTAACCATGAGAGGATCTGTCTCGTAAAATGGGGAGGGCGCCGTGCAAATTAGCTTGATAAGACTAATGAATCAGATCCCCAGAAAGGATAATCTCCTTAAAGATTAAAAATCCGCTTTTAAGACTGATATTACTTAATCCTTGAGATTGACTTTAAAGATTGAGAATTACAAACTCATGGAATTCGATGATATCTAAACTCGAGCTTGAACGAGAAAATATTTTTCAAATTAAAACCAATTTGTTTTCTGAAACCCCTATTTTCAATGCGTTCATTACCATTGAACGTAAAATCCTAGGAATTCACCTGGAATTCATTAGGTCACTTGAACCAAATCGGGTGTCAACTGTAAGAACGGTGGTTGCATAGCATGGTCAAAGACAGGACCTTGTGCCAGACCTAAAAACCATAAGGGTGAGCTTTACTATTGCTCCTACCAAGGATATTAATTGCATCCGACACGTTATAGACCATAATTAAAAGCATCTCAGGGGACATTTCCTTAACAGTTGCTTGTTCAACTCCTTTATAACCGAACAGTAGTTTACCGAAAGGTAATATACGGAGCAAGTATACTGGATGTGTTGCTTTCCCAATACAAGGTTAGCAAGTGGGTGACACAAAACCGCAAGTTTTGAGCTAAAATTTTCAAATTTGAAACCCACCAAACCCACAAAAACAATTTGCAAACACCGGTGAAGGGTTATTCCGGAAAACTTATCTAGGGTAAAAGCTAGATTTAATTTTCAAAAAGATCAAATGTTTTCATAAAGATCCAATTTCCTTAAGGATCTAAATTTTCATAGTCATGTGGGACTGTAAACCACGACGTTACTACCATTGTTCATACCGCCGTATAAAAATCACTGATGTACAAAGTGTGAAGAATAAAGAAGTGATTCTAGTATTTTTATTTCAAGACTATATTGCTTGAGGACAAGCAACGCTCAAGTGTGGGAATATTTGATAATGCTAAAAACGAACATATATTTCATAGCATTATCCCTCAAGAAAGACAAGCTTTTAGCTGCAATTGTTCTATTTACAAATAATATTCGTTTAAATAATAAAAGGTGAAGACAATAGACAGATTCAACGAATTGAAGACGCAAATGACCAAAAAGCTTAAAAGTACAAATTACAATCAAAGAGGTTCAAATTATTGATAAGAAACATCTCAAAATTACAAGAGTACAAGTCGCAAAATGCAAAATACAATATATTAAATAGTACGAAAGGACGTTCGAAAATCCGGAACCGGGACCAAAGTCAACTCTCAACGCTCAACGCAACAGACTAAAAATTACAAGTCAACTATGCACATAAATATAATATAATATTTAAATAATTCTTAAAATTATTTATATATTATATATATTTATATAAACCGTCGGCAGAATGCAAACAAAGACATGTGACCTGGAAAAGCAGGCCATTCGATCACATGGCCTGGAAGGCAAAAATCCATGCGATCACATAGTGAACAGTGACAGGTCTGGTCCTATAAAGTTCGCGAGTTTTGGACGAATTTTTATCATCTTTTTCTCTTCCATCACTCAACGATATATATATATATATATATATATATATATATATATATATATATATATATATATATATATATATATATATTATAATTTTAATTTTAATTCTAATAATAAGGGTATGTTAGCTAATGTTGTAAGGGTGTAAGTCGAAATTATGTCCGTGTAACGCTACGCTATTTTTAATCATTGTAAGTTATGTTCAACCTTTTTAAATTAATGTCTCTTAGCTAAGTTATTATTATGCTTATTTAATGCCGAAGTAATCATGATGTTGGGCTAAAATATTAAAATTGGGTAATTGGACTTTGTACCATAATTGAGGTTTGGACAAAAGAACGACACTTGTGAAAATTAGACTATCGGCTATTAATGGGCTTTATATTTGTTTAATTAAATGATAGTTTGTTAATTTAATATAAAGATTTACAATTAGACGTACTTATAAATAACCACATACACTCGATCGGACACGATGGGCGGGATATTTATATGTACGAATAATCGTTCATTTAACCGGACACGGGAATGGATCAATAGTTAATAGACTTATTAAAACAAGGGTGAATTATGTACAAGGACACTTGGCGTAATTGTTAACAAAGTATTAAAACCTTGGGTTACACGCAATCGATATCCTGGTGTAATTATTAAACAAAGTATTAAGACCTTGTTACAGTTTAAGTCCCCAATTAGTTGGAATATTTGACTTCGGATATAAGGATAATTTGACGAGGACACTCGCACTTTAAATTTATGACCGATGGACTGTTATGGACAAAAACCAGACGGACATATTGAATAATCCAGGACAAAGGACAATTAACCCATGGGAATAAACTAAAATCAACACGTCAAACATCATGATTACGGAAGTTTAAATAAGCATAATTCCTTTATTTTCATATTTAATTGCACTTCTAATTATCGCACTTTTATTTATTGTTATTGTATTTAATTGCACTTTTAATTATCGTACTTTTTAATTATCACAATTTTATTTATCGCAAATTCATTATCGTTATTTACTTTATGCTTTAAATTAAGTTGTATTTATTTTTAATATTTTACATTAGGTTTTAACTACGACTAAAGTTTTAAAATCGACAAACCGGTCATTAAAAGGTAAAACCCCCCATTTATAATAATATTACTTATATATATTTTTGTATTTTTACAAATATAGTTTTAAAAATATAGCGTTAAGCTTGGCTAAAGATCCCTGTGGAACGAACCGGACCTACTAAAAACTACACTACTGTATGATTAGGTACACTACCTATAAGTGTTGCAGCAAGGTTTAGGTATTTCCGCTCTATAAATAAATAAATAACTTGTGTAAAATTGTATTGTATTTAATAGTATTTCGTAGTAAAAATATAACTATTTCGTATACACCTCGCATAACATCAGATATATATGTATATATATATATATGTATATATATATATATATGTATATATATATATATATATATATATATATATATATATATTAAAACGTCATTACAACGATAATCGTTACATATATAACTTGTTTCGAAATCCTTAAGTTAGTAGTCTTGTTTTACATATGTAGTTCATTGTTAACACACTTAAGGATATATTTAGTTATCATTTTATCATGTTAAACATAGTATATTAATATCTTAATACGATTCATATGTATTTAGTAAGACGTTGTTATAACGATAATCGTTATATATATCGTTTCGAGTTTCTTAATTCACGAGTCTCATTTTTATGTATATAACTCATTGTTAATATACTTAGTGAGATTCTTAACTATATATATTTCCATATATATATCATCATGTAGTTTTTTCAAGTTTTTAACGTTCGTGATTCGCCGGTCAACTTGGGTGGTCAATTGTCAACATGAAACTTATTTCAATTAATCAAGTTTTAACAAGTTTGATTGCTTAACATATTGGAAACATTTAATCATATAAATATAGTTTTCATTTAATATAAACATGGAAAATTTCGGGTCACTACAGTACCTACCCGTTAAATAAATTTCGTTCCGAAATTTTAAGCTGTTGAAGGTGTTGACGCATCTTTTTGAAATAGGTACGGGTATTTCAGCTTCATCTGATCTTCAAGCTCCCAGGTGAACTCGGGTCCTCTACGAGTATTCCATCAAACCTTAACGATCGGTATTTTGTTTTGCTTGAGTCTTTTAACCTCACGATCCATTATCTCGACGGGTTATTCAATGAATTGTAGTTTTTTGTTGATTTTAATTTCGTCTAAAGGAATAGTGAGATCTTCTTTAGCTAAGCACTTCTTCAGATTCGAGACGTGAAAGGTATTATGTACATTGGCGAATTGTTGAGGTAATTCAAGTCGGTAGGCTACTGGTTCGACACGATCTATAATCTTGAATGGTCCAATGTACCTTGGATTTAGTTTCCCCCGTTTACCAAATCGAACAACACCTTTCCAAGGTGAAACCTTAAGCATGACCATCTCTCCAATTTCAAATTCTATATCTTTTCTTTTAAGGTCCGCGTAGCTCTTTTGTCGACTCTGGGCGGTTTTCAACCGTTGTTGAATTTGGATGATTTTCTCGGTAGTTTCTTGGATTATCTCTGGTCCCGTGATTTTTATATCTCCCACTTCACTCCAACAAAAATTGGAGACCTTCACTTTCTACCATAAAGTGCCGCGAACGGTGTCATTTCAATACTTGAGTGGTAATTGTTGTTGTAGGAAAATTCTGCTAACGGTAGATGTCGATCCCAACTGTTTCCAAAATCAATAACACATGCTCGTAGCATGTCTTCAAGTGTCCGTATCGTCCTTTCACTCTGCCCATCGATTTGTGGATGATAGGCAGTACTCATGTCTAGATGAGTTTCCAATGCTTCCTGCAATGTCTGTCAAAACCTTGAAACAAATCTGCCATCCCTATCAGAGATAATAGAGATTGGTATTCCATGTCTGGAGACGACTTCCTTCAAGTATAATCGCACCAATTTTTCCATTTTATCATCTTCTCACATTGGCAGAAAGTGTGCTGACTTGGTGAGACGATCGACTATTACCCAAATAGTATCATAACCACTTGCAGTCTTTGGCAATTTAGTAATGAAATCCATGGTAATGTTTTCCCATTTCCATTCCGAGATTTCAGGTTGTTGAAGTAGACCAGATGGTTTCTGATGTTCAGCTTTGACCTTAGAACACGTCAAAAATTCTCCTACGTATTTAGCAATATCGGCTTTCATACCCGGCCACCAAAAGTGTTTCTTGAGATCTTTGTACATCTTCCCCGCTCCGGGATGTATTGAATATCTGGTTTTATGTGCTTCCTTAAGTACCATTTCTCTCACATCTCCAAATTTTGGTACCCAAATTCTTTCAGCCCTATACCGAGTTCCGTCTTCCTGAATATTAAGATGTTTCTCCGATCCTTTGGGTATTTCATTCTTCAGATTTTCCTCTTTTAAAACTCCCTGTTGCGCCTCCTTTATTTGAGTAGCAAGGTTAGTATGAATATTATATTCATAGCTTTTACTCGCATAGGTTCCCTGTCCTTTCTGCTCAAGGCGTTAGCTACCACATTCGCCTTCCCCGGGTGGTATCGAATTTCAAAGTCGTAATCATTCAATAGCTCAATCTACCTACGCTACCTAATGTTCAGTTGTTTCTGATCAAATATATGTTGGAGACTTTTTTGGTCGGTATATATAATACTTTTGACCCCATATAAGTAGTGCATCCATGTCTTCAATGCCAAAACAACAACACCCAATTCCAAATCGTGAGTGGTATAATTTTGCTCGTGAATCTTCAATTGTCTAGACGCATAAGCAATTACTTTCGTTCGTTGCATTAATACACAACCGAGACCTTGCTTTGATGCGTCATAATAAATCACAAAGTCATCATTCCCTTCAGGCAATGACAATATAGGTGCCGTAGTTAACCTTTTCTTCAATAGCTGAAACGCTTTCTCTTGTTCATCCTTCCATTCAAATTTTTTTCCTTTATGCATTAATGCGGTCAAGGGTTTTGCTATTTTGGAAAAATCTTGGATGAATCTTGTAGCGACCCGACAAAATTGTCATTGACGGCGCCGTCTACTTAGGTCCCGTCACGTGGTCATAAGTCTTTAAAACAACGTTTGACCAAAATATGTCGCATTCATTTCAATTATAAAGAGGTTTTAAGGTTTACAAAGTAAGTTCGACGACCATACATGTTACAATGTTATAAGTACAATTGAAACTTATGCGACACAAATTAAGTCAAGTCTTAACAAGTTTGATTACTTAACATGTTAGAAACATTTAATCATGCAAATATAGTTTTCATTTAATATATAATCATGGAATAATCATGGAAAAGTTCGGGTCACTACATAAAGTACTTCACAAGTAAACGTGTGCAAGGACAATTGCTAGTCTTGACCTAAACAAATAGGTTCGTATCAATATCGGTAAACACGGTCGGTCAAAGTGTTCAATTAGTCCTATGGCTCTTTACGACTCTATAATATAGCATGTGAGTCACGTTGTCAAGTTTCATGCAAGATACAAGTATGAAAGCACGTTAGAACGATTGCATAAGTATTTGGTTAAGTTTGATCAAAAGTCAACTTTAGTCGGGTCAAAGTCAATGAAAAAGTCAACACGTTCGGGTCGGGTCCCGAACTATTTTTCTGAGGTTTTTAATCATATATAAGCATGTTAGAACAAGTTACATGTGAATCGGAGGTGCGTAGCATACTTAGAATTAAACGAAAAATGACCAACCAAATCAGAACCTGACAGTTCATCTGGACGGCGTCCAGATGTGAAGGCCTGGATGGCGTCCAGGAATCTGGATGGCGTCCAGATCAGTGCTCAGGTCTGATTGCTGAATTTACACAAGTGCACGAACCAAAACCCAAACAAACACAATTTATGATCCGCAAACAATCAAAACATGTATCTTATACCGTTAGGAAGGTAATTTGACGAGGAAAACAACTAAACACATTTCACCAATCAATCTACCATTTACAACAACCAAAACCGCATTTAATGCTCATCATTAATTGCATCCAAGTTCATAACTCTCATTTCATGATTCGGTGATCCATTTTACATGAATGATATGCCGTTTCGAAGGTATTTAAACATACATTGCAACTATACACCTACAAGCAACATTGTTAAGCATTTAAGGCATCAAAATTCACATTGAAGACCACCAAACCCTAACCAAAAATCATAAACTCATAAATCATGTTATTGAAGTTTTCTTAATCAACCTACACATCAAAATGAAGCTAGTGATGCTAGTAACACAATTAATACTTGCACTTTAGCATATCAACAACATTTAATCATCCAAAACTCAAGATCAAACACACACTTTTCAAGTTCATGCTAGTTACACTAAAATAACGAGATCGAGCATACAAATCACATAATCACTTTAGACTTGAGCCATAGACACTAATTAACACTTCTATAAGTTAAAATTTTCAAGAACACAAAATCTAGTGTTTTTAGAAAGTTACCCAAACTTGATGAAATCGGTATGGAATCGAAGAGGAAGATGCAAGGATTTCAAATATATAATTTGTTTCGTGAAACACTTGCTAGATCGGAAATAGATGATGATTCTTTGTTTGAATGTTTGAGAGAATAAAAGTGGAAGTATGAGAAAGAAGAAGATGAAATGAATGGGTGAGAGGAGGTTTGACCACTTTGACCTAGTCACCACTTTGGCATCTTGGCGAGTTAGTCCCTCAAGTTTGAATCGGGTGCGTAAATTACCTAAACGAGATAATTTAAAACGCGTATATACGGAAGATATTATAATCATATAACTGACTTTAAATAATTAAACGGAAAGTAAATGAAAAAGGCAGGATGTTACATTACCTACTCCTTAAAAGAAATTTCGTCCCAAAATTTAAGTAGGCGTAGTAGTCGTTGTTTCTTCCTCGAGATCTTGCATTTCCGAATCCACGAATAAATGAGGGTATTTCTTTTGCATTTGATCTTGCCTTTCCCAAGTAAACTCGGGTCACCTTTTGGCGTTCCAACGGACCTTGACAATTGGAATTCGGCTTTGTTTTAGCGTTTTGACGGAGTGTCCACAATTTCAACCGGTTCCTCCACAAAATGAAGTTTGTCATCAATAGTAAGCTCCTCGAGAGGAATGACGAGTTCTGGTTCGACAAGGCACTTTTTCAAGTTGGATACATGGAAAGTAGGATGAACGGAGCTCAATTGAGGCGGAAGATCTAAACGATAAGCAACGGTTCCAACACGCTCCAAGATTTCGAAAGGACCAATATACCGCAGATTTAGCTTCCCTCGTTTCCCGAAACGGATTACACCTTTCCAAGGTGCGACTTTTAACATTACGCGGTCACTGACTTGAAATTCGAGGTCGTTGCATCTTTTATCGGTATAGCTCTTTTGACGACTTCGGGCCATCCTAAGTCTATCTCCAATTTGAACGATCTTCTCGGTTGTTTCATGAATGAGTTCGGGTCCGGTGATTTGTGTGTCGCCTACTTCGGCCCAACAAAGAGGTGAACGACATTTTTGGCCATATAATGCTTCGAATGGTGCGGCGTTAATACTCTCGTGATAACTATTGTTGTAGGAGAATTCGGCGAGAGGCAAGTGCTTATCCCAAGCTTTTCCAAAGTTGATAACACAAGCTCATAGCATGTCTTCCAAAGTTTGAATTGTGCGTTCGCTTTGTCCGTCGGTTTGTGGATGATATGCGGTGCTCATGTCTAAATGTGTTCCCAATGCTTCTTGTAAAGTACGCGAAAATCTAGAAACAAAACGGCCATCTCTATCAGAAATAATCGATAAAGGCACACTGTGACGGGCTATGATCTCCTTAATGTAAAGTTGTGCAAGTTTTTCCATGTTGTCAATTTCCTTCATATCTAGGAAGTGTGCGGATTTAGTGAGTCGGTCAACAATGACCTAAATAGTATCATAACCGCCCACCGTCTTTGGTAGTTTGGTGATAAAATCCATCGTTATCCTTTCCCACTTCCATTGCGGGATTTCGGGTTGTTGAAGTAGTCCAGACGGTCTTTGATGTTCGGCTTTGACTTTTGAGCAAGTTAGGCACTTTCCAACATAAGTAGCAACGTCCCTTTTAATTTTCGGCCACCAATATTGTTCTTTGAAGTCGTGATACATCTTATTGGCACCGGGGTGAATCGAATACCTTGACTTATGGGCTTCATCTAAAATAAGGCTTCGTAGGTCCCCATAACTAGGTACCCAAATTCTTCTGGCGAAGTATCGGAGTTCGGTTTCTCTAACTTCGAATCGAGAGGTGAGGACGTTCAAGTGTTCGAGAGAGATGTTTTCATCCTTGAGAGCCTCATCTTGGGCTACACGAATTTGACTATTGAGATTGGTGTGGATGGTGATATTTAAAGTTCGAACACAAAGAGGCACCGTTTTTTCTTTTCGACTTAAGGCATCGGCTACTACGTTTGCCTTCCCGGGATGGTAACGAAGCTCACAATCATAATCGTTTAAAGTTTCAATCCACCGTCGTTGTCTCATGTTTAGTTGTTTTTGATCGAAGATGTGTTGGAGGCTTTTGTGATCGGTGAAGATGGTACTTTTAGTTCCATAAAGGTAGTGTCTCTACATTTTAAGTGCATAGACAACGTCTCCGAGTTCGAGATCATGTGTCGTGTAGTTTCGTTCATGAATTTTTAGTTGTCGAGAGGCATAAGCAATGATCTTCTTTCGTTGCATTAATACACACCCAAAACCATGTTTCGAGGCATCGCAATATACAACAAAATCATCATTGCCTTCGGGAAGTGACAAGATAGGAGCGGTGGTTAGCTTTGTCTTCAAGATTTGAAATGCGGATTCTTGTTCGGTTGCCCAAATGAATTTCTTTCCCTTGTGAGTTAACGCGGTTAGAGGACGAGCAACCAAAGAGAAATCCTCGATGAATCTACGATAGTATCCGACGAGATCCAAAAATTACGAATGTGAGTAGGAGTAGTAGAAGTCTCCCATTTACTAATGGCTTCGATTTTCGTGGGATCGACTTTAATACCTTGATCACTTACAACATGACCAAGAAATTGAACTTCCTTCAACCAAAATTCACATTTGGAGAGTTTGGCATAGAGTCGTTCTTGTCTCAAGAGTTCAAGCACAAGTCGGAGATGTTGTTCGTGCTCTTCTACATTTTTAGAATAGACCAAGATGTCATCGATGAACACAATAACGAATTTATCGAGATACGGTTTGCACACGCGGTTCATAAGGTCCATGAACACCACCGGTGCATTAGTGAGACCAAATGGCATAACAAGAAATTCATAACTACCATAACGAGTCCGGAAAGCGGTTTTGGAAACATCTTCTCCCTTAACCCTTATTTGATGATAACCCGAGCGGAGATCGATTTTTGAATATACACGAGTTCCTTGTAATTGATCAAAGAGGTCATCGATGCGTGGAAGAGGATATCGGTTCTTAATCGTCAATTTTTTTAGTTCACGATAATCAATGCACATTCATAAGGATCCGTCTTTCTTTTTAACGAACAAAATCGGAGCGCCCCATGGTGAATGGCTAGGTTGGATAAAACCACGGTCAAGTAGTTCTTGGATTTGACTTTGCAAATCTTGCATTTCGGAGGGAGCAAGTCTATATGGTGCACGTGCTACGGGTGCGGCTCCCAGAATAAGATCAATTTGGAATTCTACCGGTCGATGAGGTGGAAGACCCGACAATTCGTCGGGAAATTCAGAAAAGTCACGAACAATTGGAACATCATTGATATGCTTCTCATCGGACTCGACTTTCTTAACGTGGGCAAGGATCTCAAAACAACCTTTACGGAGTAGTTTTCTAACTTTAAGGCACGAGACGAGGTTGAGTCCGGTACAACTCTTATCGCCATAAACAATCAAAGGTTCACCATTCTCGATAGAAATTTGGATTGCGTTAAGATCACAAAGGATGTGAGATTTTGTTTTTGCTAACCAATTCATACCAATTATTACATAGAAGCTCCCTAGTTCCATAGGTATCAAGTCAATTTCAGATTCCTTACCCAATAAGTTTAACGTACACCCCCGATAATATTTATCGGCACTCAATAGTTTCCCATTGGCCACTTCAACGGTATAAGTGGTATCTAGTGGAAGTGGTGGAGTGCTAAAAGAATGAGTCAAAGTCTTGGATACAAAACTCTTATCGGCACCCGAATCGAATAAACAAGAAACATAAGAATTGTTGAGAAGAAACGTACCCGTGACTAGTTCATTGTCATCTCGGGCTTCCTCGGTGTTAATGTTTAAAGTTCGGCCGCACGTATTGGAGTTATCTTTCTTTTTTGGGCATGCATTTTTATAATGACCCGTTTGGCCACATTCGTAACAAGTGACCGTCTTTGGTGCATTCGACCCCTTTCGAGCGACGGGGGTGGCACTTTTACATTCGTTGGCCTTATGACCAATTCCTTGGCACCGATGGCAAATTAGGTTGCCACATTCGCCAAAGTGATGCTTGTTGCATTTGTTGCAAAGAGATAGGTTTCCGGCATAACCCTTCTTGCCGTCGGAGGTGAAAGGCCTCTTGGAAAAGTTGTTGTTGCTTGATTGGGGGGCTTCCCATTTTCTTTTGTTGTTACCCGACTTATCTTCGGCTTTAGGTGTCGGCACTACAATTTCATCCACCGTTTCTATCAATTTGCAGGCCATGTTCAAAGCTTCTTGATGATTAGTGGGTTTGGATGACATTACCCCATGTTTGATGCGCTTTGGAAGACCATCCATGTAAAGTTCAACCCTTAAAGATTCGGGGTTCACAAGGTTTGGGCACATCAAGGCTACTTCGGAAAATCGTTGATTGTAGGCCTTGAGATCATTTCCGTCCGCTTTTAAAGTTCTTAGCTCTTGCTCGAGCCTTCGGGTTTCTTCACGAGAGAAGTATTCGATGATCATCTTTTCCCTTAAATCGGCCCAAGAGAGGGCGTGGGCTTCATCGGTACCCACCGATTGCACATAGGTGTTCCACCAAGTAAGAGCGACACCGGTGAAACTGTGAGTGAAGTACTTGACCTTGTCTTCATCCCGACAACCGCTTATGCAAAATACTGCTTCCGTTTGCTCAAACCATCAGGTGAGCACAACCGGTCCTCCAGTTCCATCGAAAGTGTGAGGTTTGCACCTCATGAAAGCTTTATAGGAGCATCCCTCGTTTGAATTACAAGCTCCATTATTGTTGTTGTTGTTGGAAGAGTGACCGGCCATGGCCGCATCTACGTCGGTGGCTATCATTTGTTGTAGAGCTTGTTCGGGTGTTTCATGGCGTGGTACACGGCGAGGAGGCATTGTTCCTTCAAAACACAAGAATATCGTTGATTAGTATTTTCAATAATACTAACCGTGATATGGAATAAGGATAAGGAGAAAATTTTCCTTGACTCGCCTTAAATTCTTCATGTCACAATGTCGGAACGTCCATATGAGTCACCGTAATATAATCCCGGAAATTATATTACCCTAATTCACATGTGCATTCGACATTATTTCACTAAGTCAAGGTAGCGGGTCAATTAAATTAAACAATGTGAGATTTAGATGGGATAAAAGTTAGGTATGAATAGAAGAGTTCGAGTATAAATGCACAAGTAGTCAAGTAATTCCTACTTCAAGTCTATATGCCGGTTGTAGTCTAGACTCACTAATATACCCTACGACTCGGGGTTGACACCAATGAACTCTAAATCCCTACAACCAATGCTCTGATACCATCTGTAGCGACCCGACAAAACCGTCTTTGACGGCGCCGTCTACTTAGGTCCCGTCACATGGTCATAAGTCTTTAAAACAACGTTTGACCAAAATATGTCGCATTCATTTCAATTATAAAGATGTTTTAAGGTTTACAAAGTAGGTTCGACGACCATACATGTTACAATGTTATAAGTACAATTGAAACTTTTGCGACACAAATTAAGTTAAGTCAAAAGACGCTCCACGTATGTATGTATACTCGACAACCAAGCAAGTATCAAAAGTAATAAGCGGAAGCATGTATCACAAAACGTTCAAGGACCTGAGAAAAACATAGAAATCTGTCAACGAAAACGTTGGTAAAATCGTAGGTTTAAGTAAGTACAAATGAACCACAAGATTTATATCATTGAAATAATAGTAAACCATTCTAAAATTGTTATCACGAGCACCCAATTATCAAGGCTTAACTTTCCATCCATAGAACCCCATCACAATATTGTTAGAACATACACTATTTCTCGAAAATATATTTCATCCGAATAACGGTAGCGAACCGTCCGAATGAGGGTTTGTCAAACCCATATGGCCATACAATATAAGTTCTCGCTTACACCCGGCAAGTGTAACTAATGATAATCGAATTGAGGATTTTTGTTCTAACTCGTATGTAGAATGTTTGTTTTTGTACTTGCGTTCACTTTGTAAAATGAAATGTTTATGTTTTCTCATCCCAAATGTAAGTTTAAAAGAGTAAAAGTGGGACTATGATCTCACCTTGAGTGCACGAGTAATAAAGTGAAATGTCCCATTCATATTGATTATAAACGTTCCATATTAATTGATTTCGTCGCGATGTTTTGACCTCTATATGAGACGTTTTTCAAAGACTGCATTCATTTTTAAAATAGCCATAATCTTTATTTTATCGATAAAGGTTTAAAAAGCATTACGTAGATTATCAAATAATGATAATCTAAAATATACCGTTTACACACGACCATTACATAATGGTTTACAATAAGAATATATTACATCAAAATAAGTTTCTTGAATGCAGTTTTTACACAATATCATACAAGCATGGACTCCAAATCTTGTCCTTATTTTAGTATGCAACAGCAGAAGCTCTTAATAATCACCTGAGAATAAACATGCTTAAAACGTCAACAAAAATGTTGGTGAGTTATAGGTTTAACTTATATATTATCAAATCATAATAATAGACCACAAGATTTCATTTTTATAGCACATCTCATATCAGGCATTTCGCAAACTGCATAGAGATATAAATCATTCATATGTTGAACACCTGGTAACCAATATTAACTTAATGCATAGATTATCCCCAAAACAGAACCTCTCATCTGTATAATAATCTCGAAGTACTAAACCATCCATAACCTGAATGGGGGTTGTTAAGCTCAATAGATCTATCTTTAGGATTTGTGTCAATTAGGGGTCATTTCTCTAATTCTTAGGTTACCAGACTTGAAGGGCGATATTCGGTTTAATAATCCAACCATAGAATGTAGTTTTGCGTACTTGTGTCTATTTTGTAAAATATTTATAAAGCTGCATGTATTCTCATCCCAAAAAAAATATTAGATTTTAAAAAGTGGGACTATAACTCACTTTCACAGATTTTTACTTTGTCGGGAAGTAAGACTTGGCCACTGGTCGATTCACGAACCTATAACAAATATGTACATATATATCAATTTATGATCGGAATATATTCACAACATTTTTATTACGTTTTTATGATTTAAGTTTGTTAAGTTAGCAGTCCTCGTTAGTAACCTACAACTAGTTGTCCACAGTTAGATGTACAGAAATAAATCAATATATATATCTTGAATCAATCCACGACCCAGTGTATACACGTCTCAGGCTAGATCACAACTCAAAGTATATATATTTTTGAAATCAACCTCAACCCTGTATAGCTAACTCAAACATTAGTGCATATAGAGTGTCTATGGTTGTTCCAAATAATATATATATATATGGGTCGATATGATATGTCAAAACATTGTATGCGTTTCTATGGTATCCCAAGATTACATAATATGTATAATATAATATAAATTAGTTTGGATATGTTTAGTCTAGATTTGTTACAAAATTTGCGTAGCTAAAACTAGCAAGTTTATCCAATTTTGTTTTACCCGTCATTTCTTCGTTTCAAATCCGTTTTGAGTGATTCAAGTTGCTATGGTTTCATAATAAACTGAAATTTATGTAACTAAACATAAAAAGTATAAGTTTATAGCCGGAAATACAGATTACAAGTCATTTTTTAAAGAGGTAGTCATTTCCGTTGAAAAAACGACATCTTGATGACCATTTTGAAAAACATACTTCCACTTTGTGTTTAACCATGATTTTTGGATATAGTATCATGTTCATATGTAATATCATTTTTCCAGAAAATAAACTTCCAATTCAAAGATTAAGATACTTTTTATTTTTTTAACCCAAAACAGCCCCCGATTTCACTACGACGGCGTATGTCCGGTTTTACGGTGTTCTTCGTGTTTCCAAGTTTTAAATCATTAAGTTAGCATATCATATAGACATAGAACATGAGTTTAGTTGATTTTAAAAGTCAAGTTAGAAGGATTAACTTTGTTTGCGAACAAGTTTAGAATTAACTAAACTATGTTCTAGTGATTACATGTTCAAATCTTCGAATAAGATAGTTTTATATATATGAATCGAATGATGTTATGAACATCATTACTACCTCAATTTTAGTAGGTAAATCTACTGGAAATTAAAAAAATTGATCTAGCTTCAAAGTATTCTTGGATGGCTTGAAAGTTCTTGAAGTAGAATCATGATACGAAAACAAGTTCAAGTAAGATTTCCACTCGAAATAAGATAGTTATAGTTATAGAAATTGAATCAAAGTTTAAATATGAGTATTACCTTGTATTAGAAAGATATCTTACTGTAAATAAGAAAGATTTCTTGAGCTTAGATGATTACTTGGATTGGATTAGAAAGCTTGGAAGTAATCTTGCAAAATTGATAGTATTCTTGATTTTATGAAACTAGAACTTATAGAATTTATGAAGAACACTTAGAACTTGAAGATAGAACTTGAGAGAGATCAATTAGATGAATAAAATGAAGAATGAAAGTGTTTGTAGGTGTTTTTGGTCGTTGATATATGGATTAGATATAAAGGATGTGTAAGTTTGTTTTCATGTAAATAATTCATGAATGATTTATAATATTTGTTGTAATTTTGTGAGATATTTCATGCTAGTTGCCAAATGATGGTTCCCACATGTTTAATGACTCACATGGTCTAATAAGGAGCTGATGATTGAGAGTATATACCAATAGTATATACATCTTAGAAGCTATGTATTGTACGAGTACGAATACGGGTGCATACGAGTAGAATTGTTGATGAAAATGAATGAGGATGTAATTGTAAGCATTTTTGTTAAGTAGAAGTACTTTGATATATGTCATTAAGTCTTCCAAAAGTGTATTAATACATCTTAATACACTACATGTATATACATTTAACTGAGTCGTTAAGTCATCGTTAGTCGTTATATGTAAGTGTTGTTTCAGAACCTTTAAGTTAACGATCTTGTTAATTTAATTGATCCATTGTTATAATACTTAAATAAGATGTTAAATTGTTATGTTAACATGATAAAATGGTGTATGAATATATCTTAACATCATATATATATATATATATATATATATATATATATATATATATATATATATATATATATATATATATATATGTTAAAATACTATTACAATGATAATCGTTACATATATATATTGTTTCGAAATCCTTAAGTTAGTAGTCTCATCTTACTTGTATAGTTCATTGTTAATACACTCAATGATATACTTAATTATCATTTTATCATGTTAAATATAGTGTAACAATATCTTAATATGATACATATGTATTTAGTAAGACGTTGTTATAAAGATAATCGTTATATATGTTGTTTCGAGTTTCTTAACTTAGTAGTCTAATTTTTATGTATATAACTCATTGTTAATATACCTAGTGATATACTTACTTATCATAATATCATGTTAACTATATATATATATATATATATATATATATATATATATATATATATATATATATATATATATATATATATATATATATATATATATAGTTTTTATAAGTTTTAACGTTCCTGAATCGCCGGTCAACTTGGGTGGTCAATTGTCTACATGAAACTCATTTCAAATAATCAAGTCTTAACAAGTTTGATTACTTAACATGTTGGAAACATTTAATCATGCAAATATAGTTTTCATTTAATATATAATCATGGAATAATCATGGACAAGTTCGGGTCACTACAGTACCTACCCGTTAAATAAATTTCGTCCCGAAATTTTAAGCAGTAGAAGGTGTTGACGAATCTTCTGGAAATAGGTGTGTGACAACCCGAAAATTTTTGACAAAATTTAAACTTAATCTTTATATGTTTCCGACACGATAAGCAAAGTCTGTAATATTGATTCTCAAAAATTTTGAACTAATGTTATATATTCAGTTAACCTTTGACTATTGACCGACGATTTACGAACATCTATTTGTAAATATATATATATATATATATATATATATATATATATATATATATATATATATATATATAATTAGAATATTAATTATTCATAAATAACTTGCAATGTGTATTTAAAAACTGATTTATGTATATTAAATAAAGATATATACATATATATAATTTCAAGTTATTTAGTAAACGATAGTAACATTCGTTTATTGATTCGATTGATATTTAAATAAGTTAACTAAAGTGTTTAAGATGAACCAGTAAAACACTAATTTGCTACAGTATTTTTGAATTGCTACAGTACCCGAAAAGCTACAGTGTTTTTGAAAATCACTATTTGCTACAGTAAAAAAATAAATTTCAAAATAAAAATGTATTTATGTATATGTATATACTACGAGACGATGCTTTAAAGAAGCAAATAACCAAAACACTTAATTGATTAAAGCTACACTTCGAGTGACAGAGTTTATCAATGATTAAGTTTAATTTTTGATAAAGGTACGACTCACGAAACGTAAAGTAAAAGTTTTCTCAGTGTACGAAAGGACGTTCGAAAAACCGGGACCGGGACATAAGTCAAGTGATGACGTACGACTTATCGGAACAAAATTACAAGTTAACTAGGCACGAGAATATAATATAATATATAATTAATTAATATAAATTATGTATATTATATATTAATAAATAAATATGTCGACGAGGAAGAGTTAAAATACATGTGTGAGCTGGAAAAGGGATCCATACGATCACATGGAATCCCCTCACATTAGCCATGCGATCGCATGGAAGGGGATTTCAGGACATCTATAAAAGCTCGATCTGGTTTCAGTTTCTTCCCCATTCATTTTACTACGTATCATTTAAATTATTATTATTATTATTATTATTATTATTATTATTATTATTATTATTATTATTATTATTATTATTATTATTATTATTATTATTATTATTATTATTATTATTATTAAGATTAATATTATTATTAATCCTATTATTATTAGTAGCATTAGTACATAAAATACTACGACGAGGCCATGAGTCAAAGGTCAAACCTAGTGTTTATCATCTCTGTTGCGTCTACGTACTTTCCTGCAATATTGAATCACAATATTGATACGTGAGCATTCATATCTTATCTTTTATATATTAATTGTGTATCCATGTCTAGTGCTTGAGTATATATATTTATGCATGCTCGTATGCTAAATTCATCGTTCAACAGTTTATGATGAATCACGAATTAAATGCATATATTACTGATAAAAGTTATATGATATGCATGTTTTTGGAAAGCTGACGAAAAATCAATAACTTTTCATTTAGAAATCGCGTAATTTCGGTGAACGAATTAAAAGATATGATCAATTGAATTATGATTGACATTAATTAAAATTGCTTTTGAATCTGCAATTGATATTTAAACAACTTGTATGTAAGATTGATAAATTGGATTTTTGAATATTACCAGCCTAGTAAATGAATCCTTATATAAGGCACTTCTTGTTTTGTTGAACAATTGTCAAAATTGATTATTTTATCATATTTTAAAGCCTTATAAAAACTATAGTCTAATTTTACAAGAATTGGGAAACAATGTGAAGTGTTAAAATGTTTCGATTATCATAATCATTCAACTATAGTATTGAATCAGATTGACTTTTTGAAATGACTTTTGATAACTTTTGTATGTCAATCTCGAGTATTAGAATTATGATACACTATGACCTAACCTAGCTTGATAGACATTTATTGACCAACATATGTTCTCTAGGTTGAGATCTACGGTTATTTAGTAATCCGAGTTTCAGTCACATTTTGGTGAACGACTTTATATGCTGCTAAGGTGAGTTTCATTTGCTCCCTTTTTAATTGCTTTTGCAATCTATATTTTTGGGCTGAGAATACATGCACTTTATTTTAAACGCAATGGATACAAGTACATAATAAATTCTACACCGAGTTTGAACCGAAAATCCCTTATCTTTGGTAACTAGTAACTGCCGTTTATAAGAACTGGTGGGCGCGAGTAGTTATATATGGATCCATAGGGCTTGATATCCCCGTCCGAGCTAGAGCGCTAGCCTTTTAACGGACGTATGCTATTTGAGACGCGTACACGTTGGTTTGCGTGTATTATTAAGATGATTATACAAAGGGTACAAATTATATATACGTTAAGTTTAGTTACTAGGGTGCTCAATTTTGTAGAATATTTTGATAAACGTTTCTAGATGAAACAACTGAAATCTTGTGATCCACCTTTATGTACAGATTATGCAAAACATTAAAACTATGAACTCACCAACCTTTGTGTTGACACTTGTTAGCATGTTTATTCTCAGGTTCCCTAGAAGTCTTCCGCTATTTACTTATATGTTAGACAAGCTATGTGCATGGAGTCTTACATGGCATATTTTTCAAGGAAACGTTGCATTCACTAAATCATCACCATGTATCTTATTTTGACTGCATTGTCAACGGAAGTACTATTGTAAACTATTATTTACGGTGATTGTCTATATGTAGAAATCATCAGATGTCGAAAACCTTTGATTTAAATATTCATTTATGGTGTGCCTTTTCAAAAGAATGTAATGTTTACAAAACGTATCATATAGAGGTCAAATACCTCGCAATGAAATCGATGAGTGACGTGTTCGTCCATATGGATTTGGAGAGATCGTCACAGCTGGTGTCAGAGCATTAGTCCTAGCGAACCAGGTCTTGCATGAGTGTGTCTAACTGATAGTTGTTAAGATGCATTAGTGAAATGTCCCGTTCATATTGATTATAAACGTTCCATATTAATTGATTTCGTTGCGAGGTTTTGACCTCTATATGAGACATTTTTCAAAGACTGCATTCGATTTTAGAACAAACCATAACCTTTAAAATATTACGACGATTATCAAATAATGATAATCTAAAATATAGCATTTTTCACACGACCATTACATAATGGTTTACAATAATATTACACATCAACATAAGTCTTCGAATGCAGTTTTTAAACAATATTATACAAGCATGGACTCCAAATCTTGTCCTTAATTTAGTATGCAACAGTCGAAACTCTTAATAATCACCTGAGAATAAACATGCTTAAAACGTTAACAAAATTGTTGTTGAGTTATAGGTTTAACCTACATATTATCAAATCAAAATAATAGACCACAAGATATTTAGCAAACTGCATAGAGATAAAAATCATTCATATGTAGAACACCTGGTAACCGACCTTAACAAGATGCATATAGAATATCCCCATCATTCCTGGACTCTCATCGGATATGATAAATCGAAGTACTAAAGCATCCGTAACTCGGATGAGGCTTGTTGGGCCAAATAGATCTATCTTTAGGATTCGCGTCAATTAGGGGCCATTTCCCTAATTCTTAGGCTACCAAGCTAAAAAGGGGCATATTCGGTTCGATAATACAACATAGAAAGTATTTTCGATTACTTGTGTCTATTTTGTAAAACATTTATAAAATCGCATGTATTCTCATCCCAAAAAAATAATAGATTTTAAAAGTGGGACTATAACTCACTTTCACAGATTTTTACTTCGTCGGGAAGTAAGACTTGGCCACTGGTCGATTCACGAACCTATAACAAATATGTACATATATATATCAAAGTATGTTCAAAATATATTTACAACATTTTTACTACGTTTTAATGTTTTAAGTTTATTAAGTCAGCTGTCCTCGTTAGTAACCTACAGCTAGTTGTCTATAGTTAGATGTACAGAAATAAATCGATATATATTATCTTGGATCAATCCACGACCCAGTGTATACACGTCTCAGGCTAGATCACAACTCAAAGTATATATATATTTGGAATCAACCTCAACCCTGTATAGTTAACTCCAACATTACTGCATATAGAGTGTCTATGGTTGTTCCAAATAATATATATACATGGCTCGATATGATATGTCAAAACATTTTCATACGTGTCTATGGTATCCCAAGATTTCATAATATATTAGAATATATGTAATACAATATAAGTTAGCTAGGATATGATTAACATAGATTTGTTACCAATTTTCACTTAGCTACAACAAGAAAAATTATCCAATCTTGTTTTACCCATAACTTCTTCATTTTAAATCCGTTTTAAGTGTTTCAAGTTGATATGGTTTCATATTGAACTTAAGTTTATGAATCTAAACAGAAAAATTATAAGTTTATGTCGGAAATACAGGTTGCAAGTCATTTTTATAAAGGTAGTCATTTCAGTCGAAAGAACGACGTCTAGATGACCATTTTGGAAAACATACTTCTACTTTGAGTTTAACCATTATTTTTGGATATAGTTTCATGTTCATAAGAACAATAATTTTCCCAGAAGAACAACTTTTAAATCAAAGTTTATCATAGTTTTTAATTAACTAACCCAAAACAGCCCGCGGTGTTACTACGACGGCGTATATCCGGTTTTATGGTGTTTTTCGTGTTTCCCGGTTTTAAATCATTAAGTTAGCATATCATATAGATATAGAATATGTGTTTAGTTGATTTTAAATGTCAAGTTAGAAGGATTAACTTTTGTTTGCGAACAAGTTTAGAATTAACTAAACTATGTTCTAGTGATTTCAAGTTTAAACCTTCGAATAAGGTAGTTTTATATATATGAATCGAATGATATTATGAACATCATTACTACCTCAAGTTTAGTAGGTAAACCTACTAGAAGTGACAAGAAATGATCTAGCTTCAAAGGATCTTTGATGGCTTGAAAGTTCTTGAAGCAGAATCATGACACGAAAACAAGTTCAAGTAAGATTATCACTCGAATTAAGATAGTTATAGTTATAGGAATTTAATCAAAGTTTGTATATGAGTATTACCTTTATTTAGAATGATATATTACTGTAAACAACAAGGATTTCTTGAGGTTGGATAATCACTTTACAAGATTGGAAGTGAGCTAGTAAACTTGGAAGTATTCTTGATTTTATGAAACTAGAACTTGTAGAATTTATGAAGAACACTTAGAACTTGAAGATAGAACTTGAGAGAGATCACTTAGATGAATAAAATTGAAGAATTAAAGTGTTTGTAGGTGTTTTTGGTCGTTGGTATATGGATTAGATATAAAGGATGTGTAATTTTGTTTACATGTAAATAAGTCATGAATAATTACTAATATTTTTGTAATTTTATGAGATATTTCATGCAAGTTACCAAATGATAGTTCCCACAAGTGTTAGGTGAATCACATGGGCTACTAAGAGCTGATCATTAGAGTGTATATACCAATAGTACATATATCTAAAAGTCGTGTATTGTACAAGTATGAATACGGGTGCATACGAGTAGAATCGTTGATGAAACTGAACGAGGATGTAATTGTAAGCATTTTTGTTAAGTAGAAGTATTTTGATAAGTGTCTTGAAGTCTTCCAAAAGTGTATGAATACATATTAAAACACTACATGTATATACATTTTAACTAAGTCGTTAAGTCATCGTTAGTCGTTACATGTAAATGTTGTTTTGAAACCTTTAGGTTAACGATCTTGTTAAATGTTGTTAACCCATTATTTATTATATCTAAAGAGATGTTAAATTATTACATTATCATGATATTATGATATATTAATATATCTTAGTATGATATATATACAGTTAAATGTTGTTACAACGATAATCGTTACATATATGCCTCGTTTCGAAATTCTTAAGTTAGTAGTCTTGTTTTACATATGTAGTTCATTGTTAACACAATTAATGATATACTTAATTATCATTTTATCATGTTAAATATAGTGTATCAATATCTTAATATGATTCATATGTATTTAGTAAGACGTTGTTATAACGATAATCGTTATATATATCGTTTCGAGTTTCTTAATTCAATAAACTCATTTTTATGTATATCACTCATTGTTAATATACTTAGTGAATCGCCGGTCAACTTGGGTGGTCAATTGTCTATATAAAGCACATTTCAAATAATCAAGTCTTAACAAGTTTGATTGCTTAACATGTTGAAAACATTTAATCATGTAAATATACCAATTCCATTTAATATATATAAACATGGAAAAGTTCGGGTCACTACAATTAGTAAGTCTGGACTTCGACCGTGTCTGCATGTTAAAATTTTTGCTTATCATTTCTTGTCGGAAATTACATGCTTATCATTCTTAAGTCTAGACACGTTTTCCTGCATTTATTGCATAAATAGTGTATAGACAAAAATTCATATCTTAGCGTACCTGTTACTATAAACTTTTCATGACATCTTCCTAAAATTTCTCAGTGATTTATGGAATTTGGTATTATATATACATATGTAAATTATGTATTGAAAGAATACCAAACTAAATTCTATAATCTAATTCATATCAAAAATCATCTCCCTAATTATACAAGATGGATCCCGTATCTAGTTCAAATTCCTTAAACTCCGACAGCTATTCCGATATGGATATTCACCTGTATTCCGAAGACAGTGTAACCGGAATGGATCAACCAATCAGCCATCACCTATTCTGGATAAATTGGGGATGGGTTCGTAGCCTGCTTAGTCATTGGAGATAAGAAGAAGGTGATCCCTTCCATCCACCACATTTCCCTCTTGGCGAAGAACCTGAAGCACTTACCGGCGAACCTGTTCGAGACACCATTTTCTCTCTCATTTCCAGAGCATCTTGTCACGATAATATACTATCTCAAATTTTGAATCTCATTCACCCGATCGTCCGAACCGACAATCATCCCGGTGTAATAGAAGAAGTCAACGAGCTTCGCGCTCGAGTAGTGGCTTTGGAGAACATGGTGCAAAGGTTATAAGCACCAGCAGCAACACCAGCAGCAACAGTACCACCATCAGTAACACCAACAGTACCATCACCACCAACAACAACAACATCTGCATCCCACACCTCAACATCATAATTTGTACCTCGAACATCAACGTCATGCGCACCATAGATACCAAGGAATACCAACAACAACAAACGATGAAGTATTGATTCATAACTTCATCGAAGAAATATTCTGTAGAGAATATGTAGTGTCAAAAAGTTTTAGAGATTACTTATTCTAGTTCTAATTGTAAACCAGATGAATGAGCGAATAGAAATGAAGAAATAAAACCCTGATCGAAATGGTGCACGATTTACAAGCTAGATCTGTTTTACCAGCAGCATCAACAGTACCGTCAGCATCACCAGCACGTCAGTACTATCAGCATCGTTAGCACTAGCAGCACCTATAACATCACGATTTTCACCAGTTCCATAATCACCAACATCATCACAAATCAATAACGCATATATTGTATCAACGAGTTATGAAGTATTAACTCATTGCCTCTGAAGAAATTATATGTATATTTTATATATATATGAATTTTGAGATCAAAATAAATCTTTTCGTACTAAGCTATTATGTGTGAATCTTAACTAGTAGGTACTACTCGGTTAATTCATATTACTAATATGCTATGATGTACATCCTTCGTTAACGATTTAACCATCGTTAACTACAATCTCTATTTCAACTCAATGAATTCTATTTCATAATAAACTTAGTGTAATAATCAACTACATGTTTGATTTTACACTTTTATCTTTGATGTACTCGAAACTTTCTAGAAAACATCATTTATCTTATGATGTTCATAAGAATTCCACGAGCACTAATATCATTCGCCGAGGAAATATCAATAAAAAATGAATAACGAAGTATTGATTCATAATTTCATTTACGTTGAAGAGATAATCTACGAAGATTACGAAATATCTAAAGTTTTAGAGATTATTCATTTCTAGTTCCAGCTGAAAATCAAATGAGCTTAATATGATATTAACTCATTAAATCTGTATTACATTTGAAGAAAATATACATACTAATATTTTCATAAAAATTGAAATAAAATTCTCTTGTAAAAATATTATTTGTGAAACTTTTAACGGGTAGTTAATACCCAAAAGATTTATAAATTCACAAATAATATGTTACATTCTTCGATTCTGATTCAACAAATCATCAACTATACTCACTACTTTCACAACGATATACATTCTTTCCTAGAAATCAAAACAACCATTCGCATTCAAATTTGATTACATAGTCCGATTTTGAAAAATCAGAATCCAAGTCAAGATTTAACAGAAAACATCACTCTTAGATTCTTACATCTTTCAAAGCTATACTTTGACTTCAAAACTGTGCTAGAACATCACTTCTACCCATAAACCCAGAAAAATATTTGTATCATCCAAAATTCTAGAACATCATATGTATCTTGATAATTACAACCTTCATGCAAACCCTTCAAACTTTTGAAAACACCTCGGATTGATAACTGGCGATTCGGTTATGATAACTTTGAATGCTGATGAAGCAGCAAAAACTGTAAACAACCTTATCAGCTAAAAGTTTGATGATAAAGAATAGTGTGTTGGCAAAGCTCAGAAAAAGAGAAGGTTTGGAACTGGAAAACGGATTGAGCAAACCATGAAGGAGGCTGTGGACAAATCACAAAGACTAAACCTACCTTCAAAGAATCCAAATGATTCAGTATCTGCTGAAGTCATTAACAAATACCTTAGTCCTGACTCTAAACCTTTACGAACAAATCTTCTTTATCATCTTTCGATATTAGAAATTCTAAGATATCATCGTATCTTTCATTATAAATATCCTCGATATTTCTGGAGATATCCTCATAACTATTCTGAAATCATTTATCTCCTCGCTTTATCCGTATTACATCATAAAGGAAACTGGTTAGTTTCTATATTCTGTAAACCTTCGAGTTCAAATTGTGAATGTTTTTGAAGAAGTATTGGGAATTGAAGCATGAGTTAGTATAATATAATGATACTTGATCAACGTGATTATATTACAGTACGTCATGCTGAGTTTCTAATGGAACGTGATAAAAATTTACGGATCATACCCTCATCATGAACCATGTTACATAACTCTTTCATTCTATTTAACCTCTAAATATATCAAGAAAATATTTTTCTTGATGATTCGGTCTTTTTCGGATATTCTGGTAATTTGATAAATCAAGATCGTGCCATTACAATTTCTTTCTTAGAACATTGACTATGTTCATTCCGAAATGCATAACTACGAATTCTGGACCATTATCCGCTTGACTTAAGGTCGGGAAGAGAAAATAAAAGCATGAAGCTCCGAAATATAATGGAGAATAAAAAGCCCGATAAAAACCCCGAAATTACAAACTGTGTATATCAATGCGTATAGCAATATAAAGACACGGGAGAATGAAAAACACTATAACCCCAAGGTAATAGTAGAAGAAAATAACCTCCTCTGGTGGCAGATGAAAAAGAAGAATGAAGGATACGATAGCCAAGAAAATATCAAGAATCAGAGCTGGATTAAGCATTTTTTATAATCTATTAGGAAGTATGAAATAAGGAAGAAGCTTATAGGAGTGGTGAAAATAAATGAAATGGAAGAGGTCAATTTATAGTGAAATATCAGACATAGTAATCGAGGCAGATTATGCATTTAATTAAAGAAGATCTTAATCTCCTTAATTCCCGAAGAATCAAATCTTATTTAGAATATGAAGATTTTCTATTCCTTAAATTCCGAAAATCAATCGTTACTACGTCAAAAATTAAGACGAATCTCTATTCCTTCAGTTCACTCTTTTACGATAATTTCTCTCATACGCTTAGAGTAATTGGATTGTTTTATCCATATTATTCAACGGTGATAAAACTCTAATTATCAACTCATATACGTCATGAAAACATTTTTATTGTTAGCCATGACGACCTCACTCAAATTTCGGGACAAAATTTCTTTAACGGGTAGGTACTGTGACAACCCGAAAATTTTTGACCAAATTTAAACTTAATCTTTATATGTTTCCGACACGATAAGCAAAGTCTGTAATATTGATTCTCAAAAATTTTGAACTAATGTTATATATTCAGTTAACCTTTGACTATTGACCGACGATTTACGAACATCTATTTGTAAATAGATATATATATATATATAAATTGGAATATTAATTATTCATAAATAACTTGTAATGTGTATTTAAAAACTGATTTATGTATATTAAATATAGATATATACATATATATAATTTCAAGTTATTTAGTAAACGATAGTAACATTCGTTTATTGATTCGATTGATATTTAGATAAGTTAACTAAAGCGTTTAAGATGAACCAGTAAAATACTAATTTGCTACAGTATTTTTGAATTGCTACAGTACCCAAAAAGCTACAATGTTTTCGAAAATCACTATTTGCTACAGTAAAAAACATTGATTCAGTAACTTTGCTGCAGTAAAACACTATTTCAAAATAAAAATGTATATATGTATATGTATATACTACGAGACGATGCTTTATAGAAGCAAATAACCAAAACATTTAATTGATTAAAGCTACACTTCGAGTGACATAGTTTATCAATGATTAAGTTTAATTTTTGATAAAGGTACGACTCACGAAACGTAAAGTAAAAGTTTTCTCAGTGTACGAAAGGATGTTCGAAAAACCGGAACCGGGACATAAGTCGAGTGACGACGTACGACTTATCGGAACAAAAATTACAAGTTAACTAGGTACGAGAATATAATATAATATATAATTAATTAATATAAATTATATATATTATATATTAATAAATAAATATGTCGACGAGGAAGAGTTAAAATACATGTGTGAGCTGGAAAAGGGATCCATGCGATCGTATGGAATCCTCTCACATTAGCCATGCGATTGCATGGAAGGGGATTTCAGGACATCTATAAAAGCTCGATCTGGTTCCAGTTTCTTTCCCCATTCATTTTACTACGTATCATTTAAATTAATTATATTATTATTATTATTATTATTATTATTATTATTATTATTATTATTATTATTATTATTATTATTATTATTATTATTATTATTATATTATTATTATATTATTATATTATTATTATTATTATTATTATTATTATTATTATTATTATTATTATTAAGATTAATATTATTATTAATCCTATTATTATTAGTAGTATTAGTACATAAAAAACTACGACGAGGCCATGAGCCGGTCACTTTTGAAATGGGTTTTCGAGCGGGATAGAGCTAAGGAAACTATGGGTTATAGCTATGAAGATTATGGGTATTGCTTGGGGGTTATGACCATGAGTCAAAGGTCAAACCTAGTGTTTATCATCTCTGTTGCATCTACGTACTTTCCTGCAATATTGAATCACAATATTGATACGTGAGCATTCATATCTTATCTTTTATATATTAACTGTGTATCCATGTCTAGTGCTCGAGTATATATATTTATGCATGCTTGTATGCTAAATTTGTCGTTAAACAGTTTATGATGAATCACGAATTAAATACATATATTACTAATAAAAGGTATATGATATGCATGTTTTTGGAAAGCTGACGAAAAATCAATAGCTTTTCATTTAGAAATCGCGTAATTTCGGTGAACGAATTAAAAGATATGATCAACTGAATTATGATTGACATTAATTAAAATTGCTTTTGAATCTGCAATTGATATTTAAACAACTTGTATGTAAGATTGATAAATTGGATTTTTGAATATTACCAGCCGAGTAAATGAATCCGTATATAAGGCACGTCTTGTTTTGTTGAACAATTGTCAAAATTGATATATTTTATCATATTTTAAAGCCTTATAAAAACTATAGTCTAATTTTACAAGAATTGGGAAACTATGTGAAGTGTTAAAATGTTTCGATTATCATAATCATTCAACTATAGTATTGAATCAGATTGACTTTTTGAAATGACTTTTGATAACTTTTGTATGTCAATCTCGAGCATTAGGATTATGATACACTATGACCTAACCTAGCTTGATAGAGATTTATTGACCAACATATGTTCTCTAGGTTGAGATCTACGGTTATTTGGTAATACGAGTTTCAGTCACATTTTGGTGAACGACTTTATATGCTGCTAAGGTGAGTTTCATTTGCTCCCTTTTTAATTGCTTTTACAATCTATATTTTTGGGCTGAGAATACATGCACTTTATTTTAAACGCAATGGATACAAGTACATACTAAATTCTACACCGAGTTTGAACCGAAAATCCCTTAGCTATGGTAACTAGTAACTTCCGTTTATAAGAACTGGTGGGCGCAAGTAGTTATATATGGATCCATAGGGCTTGATATCCCCGTCCGAGCTAGAGCGCTAGCCTTTTAACGGACGTATGCTATTTGAGACGCGTACACGTTGGTTTGCGTGTATTATTAAGATGATTATACAAAGGGTACAAATTATATATACGTTAAGTTTAGTTACTAGGGTGCTCAATTTTGTAGAATATTTTGATAAACGTTTCTAGATGAAACAACTGAAATCTTGTGATCCACCTTTATGTACAGATTATGCAAAACATTAAAACTATGAACTCACCAACCTTTGTGTTGACACTTGTTAGCATGTTTATTCTCAGGTTCCCTAGAAGTCTTCCGCTGTTTGCTTATATGTTAGACAAGCTATGTGCATGGAGTCTTACATGGCATATTTTTGAAGGAAACGTTGCATTCACCAAATCATCACCATGTATCTTATTTTGACTGCCCTGTCAACGGAAGTACTATTGTAAACTATTATTTACGGTGATTGTCTATATGTAGAAATCATCAGATATCGAAAGCCTTTGATTTAAATATTCATTTATGGTGTGCCTTTTCAAAAGAATGCAATGTTTACAAAACGTATCATATAGAGGTCAAATACCTCGCAATGAAATCGATGAATGACGTGTTCGTCCATATGGATTTGGAGCGATCGTCACAAGGTGCGGGTATTTCTTCTTCATCTGATCTTCACGCTCCCAGGTGAACTCGGGTCCTCTACGAGCATTCCATCGAACCTTAACAATTGGTATCGTGTTTTGCTTATGTCTTTTAACCTCACGATCCATTATTTGGACGGGTTCTTCAATGAATTGAAGTTTTTCATTGATTTGGATTTCGTCTAATGGAATAGTGAGATCTTCTTTAGCAAAACATTTCTTCAAATTCGAGATGTGGAAAGTGTTATGTATAGCCGCGAGTTGTTGAGGTAACTCAAGTTGGTAAGCTACTGGTCTGACTCGAACTATAATCTTGAATGGTCCAATGTACCTTGGATTTAGTGATGTTAAAGCAGAGGGGTACGAAATAGTTATATTTTTATTACGAAATACTATTAAATACGATACAATTTTACACAAGTTATTTATTTATTTATAGAGTGGATATACCTAAACCTTGCTACAACACTTATATGCAGTGTACCTAATCGTACAGTAGTGTAGTTTTTAGTAAGTCCGGTTCGTTCCACAGGGAGCTAGCTGAGTTTAACACTATATTTTTTAACCTATAATTGTAAAAATATAAATATATATATATATATATATATATATATATATATATATATATATATATATATATATATATATATATATATATATATATATATATATAAGTAATATTATTATAAAAGGGAGTTTTTACCATTTAATGACCGGTTTGTCGATTTTATATTTTAAGTAGCAATTAAAACCTAATGTAAAATATTAAATATACAAATGACTTAATTTAAAGCGTAAAGTAAATAACAATAATAAAAGTGCGATAATTTAAAGTGAAATAAATAAAATAACGATAAATAAAATTGAGATAATTAAAAAGTACGTTATTTAAAAAGTGCGATAAATAAAATGACAGTAAATAAAAGTGCGATGAGATATAAAATAAAGGAATTATGCTTATTTAAACTTCCATAATCATGAAGTTTGACGTGTTGATTTTAATTTATTACCATGGGTTAATTGTCCTTTGTCCTGGATTATTTGATATGTCCATCTGGTTTTTGTCCATAACAGTCCATCAGTCATAAATATAAAGTGCGAGTGTCCTCGTCAAATTATCCTTATACCCGAAGTCAAATATTCTAACTAATTGGGGACTTAAACTGTAACAAGGTCTTAATACTTTGTTTAATAATTACACCAGGATATCGACTGCGTGTAACCCAAGGTTTTAATACTTTGTTAACAATTACGCCAAGTGTCCTTGTGAAATGTCCCGTTCTTATTGATTAAAAACGTTCCATATTAATTGATTTCGTTGCGAGGTTTTGACCTCTATATGAGACGTTTTTCAAAGACTGCATTCATTTTTAAACAAACCATAACCTTTATTTCATCAATAAAAGTTTAAAAAGCTTTACGTAGATTATCAAATAATGATAATCTAAAATATCCTGTTTACACACGACCATTACATAATGGTTTACAATACAAATATGTTACAACAAAATAAGTTTCTTGAATGCAGTTTTTACACAATATCATACATGCATGGACTCCAAATCTTGTCCTTATTTAAGTATGCGACAGCGGAAGCTCTTAATAATCACCTGAGAATAAACATGCTTAAAACGTCAACAAAAATGTTGGTGAGTTATAGGTTTAACCTATATATATCAAATCGTAACAATAGACCACAAGATTTCATATTTCAATACACATCCCATACATAGAGATAAAAATCATTCATATGGTGAACACCTGGTAACCGACAATAACAAGATGCATATATAAGAATATCCCCATCATTCCGGGACACCCTTCGGATATGATATAAATTTCGAAGTACTAAAGCATCCGGTACTTTGGATGGGGTTTGTTAGGCCCAATAGATCTATCTTTAGGATTCGCGTCAATTAGGGTGTCTGTTCCCTAATTCTTAGATTACCAGACTTAATAAAAAGGGGCATATTCGATTTCGATAATTCAACCATAGAATGTAGTTTCACGTACTTGTGTCTATTTTGTAAATCATTTATAAAACCTGCATGTATTCTCATCCCAAAAATATTAGATTTTAAAAGTGGGACTATAACTCACTTTCACAGATTTTTACTTCGTCGGGAAGTAAGACTTGGCCACTGGTTGATTCACGAACCTATAACAATATATACATATATATCAAAGTATGTTCAAAATATATTTACAACACTTTTAATATATTTTGATGTTTTAAGTTTATTAAGTCAGCTGTCCTCGTTAGTAACCTACAACTAGTTGTCCACAGTTAGATGTACAGAAATAAATCGATAAATATTATCTTGAATCAATCCACGACCCAGTGTATACGTATCTCAGTATTGATCACAACTCAAACTATATATATTTTGGAATCAACCTCAACCCTGTATAGCTAACTCCAACATTCACATATAGAGTGTCTATGGTTGTTCCGAAATATATATAGATGTGTCGACATGATAGGTCGAAACATTGTATACGTGTCTATGGTATCTCAAGATTACATAATATATAATACAAGTTGATTAAGTTATGGTTGGAATAGATTTGTTACCAATTTTCACGTAGCTAAAATGAGAAAAATTATCCAATCTTGTTTTACCCATAACTTCTTCATTTTAAATCCGTTTTGAGTGAATCAAATTGCTATGGTTTCATATTGAATTCTATTTTATGAATCTAAACAAAAAAAGTATAGGTTTCTAGTCGGAAAAATAATTTACAAGTCGTTTTTGTAAAGGTAGTCATTTCAGTCGAAAGAACGACGTCTAGATGACCATTTTAGAAAACATACTTCCACTTTGAGTTTAACCATAATTTTTGGATATAGTTTCATGTTCATAATAAAAATCATTTTATCAGAATAACAACTTTTAAATCAAAGTTTATCATAGTTTTTAATTAACTAACCCAAAACAACCCGCGGTGTTACTACGACGGCGTAAATCCGGTTTTACGGTGTTTTTCGTGTTTCCTAGGTTTTAAATCATTAAGTTAGCATATCATATAGATATAGAACATGTGTTTAGTTGATTTTAAAAGTCAAGTTAGAAGGATTAACTTTTGTTTGCGAACAAGTTTAGAATTAACTAAACTATGTTCTAGTGATTACAAGTTTAAACCTTCGAAAAAGATAGCTTTATATGTATAAATCTAATGATGTTATGAACATCATTACTACCTTAAGTTCCTTGGATGAACCTACTGGAAAAGAAAAAAATGGAACTAGCTTCAATGGATCCTTGGATGGCTCGAAGTTCTTGAAGCAGAATCATGACACGAAAACAAGTTCAAGTAAGATCATCACTTGAAATAAGATTGTTATAGTTATAGAAATTGAACCAAAGTTTGAATATGATTATTACCTTGTATTAGAATGATAACCTACTGTAAGAAACAAAGATTTCTTGAGGTTGGATGATCACCTTACAAGATTGGAAGTGAGCTAGCAAACTTGAAAGTATTCTTGATTTTATGAAATTAGAACTTTTGGAATTTATGAAGAACACTTAGAACTTGAAGATAGAACTTGAGAGAGATCAATTAGATGAATAAAATTGAAGAATGAAAGTGTTTGTAGGTGTTTTTGGTCGTTGGTGTATGGATTAGATATAAAGGATATGTAATTTTGTTTTCATGTAAATAAGTCATGAATGATTACTCATATTTTTGTAATTTTATGAGATATTTCATGCTAGTTGCCAAATGATGGTTCCCACATGTGTTAGGTGACTCACATGGGCTGCTAAGAGCTGATCATTGGAGTGTATATACCAATAGTACATACATCTAAAAGCTGTGTATTGTACGAGTACGAATACGGGTGCATACGAGTAAAATTGTTGATGAAACTGAACGAGGATGTAATTGTAAGCATTTTTGTTAAGTAGAAGTATTTTGATAAGTGTCTTGAAGTCTTTCAAAAGTGTATGAATACATATTAAAACACTACATGTATATACATTTTAACTGAGTCGTTAAGTCATCGTTAGTCGTTACATGTAAATGTTGTTTTGAAACCTTTAGGTTAACGATCTTGTTAAATGTTGTTAACCCAATGTTTATAATATCAAAAGAGATTTTAAATTATTATATTATCATGATATTATGATGTACGAATATCTCTTAATATTATATATATACATTAAATGTCGTTACAACGATAATCGTTACATATATGTCTCGTTTCAAAATCATTAAGTTAGTAGTCTTGTTTTTACATATGTAGTTCATTGTTAATATACTTAATGATATGTTTACTTATCATAATATCATGTTAACTATATATATAACCATATATATGTCATCATATAGTTTTTACAAGTTTTAACGTTCGTGAATCACCGGTCAACTTGGGTAGTCAATTGTCTATATGAAACCTATTTCAATTAATCAAGTCTTAACAAGTTTGATTGCTTAACATGTTGGAAACATTTAATCATGTAAATATCAATCTCAATTAATATATATAAACCTGGAAAAGTTCGGTTCACTACAGTACCTACCCGTTAAATAAATTTCGTCCCGAAATTTTAAGCTGTTGAAGGTGTTGACGAATCTTCTGGAAATAGATGCGGGTATTTCTTCTTCATCTGATCTTCAAGCTCCCAGGTGAACTCGGGTCCTCTACGAGCATTCCATCGAACCTTAACAATTGGTATCTTGTTTTGCTTAAGTCTTTTAACCTCACGATCCATTATTTCGACGGGTTCTTCGATGAATTGAAGTTTTTCGTTGATTTGGATTTCATCTAACGGAATAGTGAGATCTTCTTTAGCAAAACATTTCTTCAAATTCGAGACGTGGAAAGTGTTATGTACAGCCGCGAGTTGTTGAGGTAACTCAAGTCGGTAAGCTACTGGTCCGACACGATCAATAATCTTGAATGGTCCAATATACCTTGGATTTAATTTCCCTCGTTTACCAAATCGAACAACGCCTTTCCAAGGTGCAACTTTAAGCATGACCATCTCTCCAATTTCAAATTCTATATCTTTTCTTTTAATGTCAGCGTAGCTCTTTTGTCGACTTTGGGCGGTTTTCAACCGTTGTTGAATTTGGATGATCTTCTCGGTAGTTTCTTGTATAATCTCCGGACCCGTAACTGTCTATCCCCCACTTCACTCCAACAAATCGGAGACCTACACTTTCTACCATAAAGTGCTTCAAACGGCGCCATCTCAATGCTTGAATGGTAGCTGTTGTTGTAGGAAAATTCTGCTAACGGTAGATGTCGATCCCAACTGTTTCCGAAATCAATAACACATGCTCGTAGCATGTCTTCAAGCGTTTGTATCGTCCTTTCGCTCTGCCCATCAGTTTGTGGATGATAGGCAGTACTCATATCTAGACGAGTTCCTAATGCTTGCTGTAATGTCTGCCAGAATCTTGAAATAAATCTGCCATCTCTATCAGAGATAATAGAGATTGGTATTCCATGTCTGGAGATGACTTCCTTCAAATACAGTCGTGCTAAATTCTCCATCTTATCATCTTCTCTTATTGGCAGGAAGTGTGCTGATTTGGTGAGACGATCAACTATTACCCAAATAGTATCAAAACCACTTGCAGTCCTTGGCAATTTAGTGATGAAATCCATGGTAATGTTTTCCCATTTCCATTCCGGGATTTCGGGTTGTTGAAGTAGACCTGATGGTTTCTGATGCTCAGCTTTGACCTTAGAACACGTCAAACATTCTCCTACGTATTTAGCAACATCGGCTTTCATACCCGGCCACCAAAAATGTTTCTTGAGATCCTTGTACATCTTCCCCGTACCAGGATGTATTGAGTATCTGGTTTTATGAGCTTCTCTAAGTACCATTTCTCTCATATCTCCAAATTTTGGTACCCAAATCCTTTCAGCCCTATACCGGGTTCCGTCTTCCCGAATATTAAGATGCTTCTCCGATCCTTTGGGTATTTCATCCTTTAAATTTCCCTCTTTTAAAACTCCTTGTTGCGCCTCCTTTATTTGAGTAGTAAGGTTATTATGAATCATTATATTCATAGATTTTACTCGAATGGGTTCTCTGTCCTTCCTGCTCAAGGCATCGGCTACCACATTTGCCTTCCCCGGGTGGTAACGAATCTCAAAGTCGTAATCATTCAATAATTCAATCCACCTACGCTGCCTCATATTCAGTTGTTTCTGATTAAATATGTGTTGAAGACTTTTGTGGTCGGTATATATAATACTTTTGACCCCATATAAGTAGTGCCTCCAAGTCTTTAATGCAAAAACAACCGCGCCTAATTCCAAATCATGCGTCGTATAATTTTGTTCGTGAATCTTCAATTGTCTAGACGCATAAGCAATCACCTTCATTCGTTGCATTAATACACAACCGAGACCTTGCTTTGATGCGTCACAATAAATCACAAAATCATCATTCCCTTCAGGCAATGACAATATAGGTGCCATAGTTAGCTTTTTCTTCAATAACTGAAACGCTTTCTCTTGTTCATCATTCCATTCAAATTTCTTCCCTTTATGCGTTAATGCAGTCAAGGGTTTTGCTATTCTGGAAAAGTCTTGGATGAACCTTCTATAGTAACCAGCTAGTCCTAAAAACTGGCGTATGTGTTTCGGAGTTTTCGGGGTTTCCCACTTTTCAACAGTTTCTATCTTTGCCGGATCCACCTTAATACCTTCTTTGTTCACTATGTGACCGAGGAATTGAACTTCTTCCAACCAAAATGCACACTTTGAAAACTTAGCGTACAATTCTTCCTTCCTCAATACTTCTAACACTTTTCTTAAATGTTCACCGTGTTCTTGGTCATTCTTTGAGTAAATAAGTATGTCATCAATGAAAACAATGACAAACTTGTCAAGGTATGGTCCACACACTCGGTTCATAAGGTCCATGAACACAGCTGGTGCATTAGTTAAACCAAACGGCATGACCATAAACTCGTAATGACCGTAACGTGTTCTGAAAGCAGTCTTTGGAATATCATCTTCTTTCACCCGCATTTGATGATACCCGGAACGTAAGTCAATCTTTGAATAAACAGACGAGCCTTGTAGTTGATCAAATAAGTCGTCGATTCTCGGTAGTGGGTAGCGATTCTTGATGGTAAGTTTGTTCAACTCTCGGTAGTCGATACACAACCTGAATGTACCATCTTTCTTCTTGACAAACAAAACAGGAGCTCCCCACGGTGATGTGCTTGGTCGAATGAAACCACGCTCTAAAAGTTCTTGTAATTGACATTGCAGTTCGTTCATCTCGCTGGGTGCGATTCTGTAAGGAGCACGAGCTATTGGTGCAGCTCCTGGTACAAGATCTATTTGAAATTCAACGGATCGATGTGGGGGTAATCCCGGTAATTCTTTCGGAAATACATCGGGAAATTCTTTTGCGACGGGAACATCATTGATGCTCTTTTCTTCAGTTTGTACTTTCTCGACGTGTGCTAGAACAGCATAGCAACCTTTTCTTATTAGTTTTTGTGCCTTCAAATTACTAATAAGATGTAGCTTCGTGTTGCCCTTTTCTCCGTACACTATTAAGGGTTTTCCTTTTTCTCGTATAATGCGAATTGCATTTTTGTAACAAACGATCTCTGCTTTCACTTCTTTCAACTAGTCCATACCGATTATCACATCAAAACTCCCTAACTCTACTGGTATCAAATCAATCTTAAATGTTTCGCTAACCAGTTTAATTTCTCGATTCCGACATATATTATCTGCTGAAATTAATTTACCATTTGCTAATTCGAGTAAAAATTTACTATCCAAAGGCGTCAATGGACAACTTAATTTAGCACAAAAATCTCTACTCATATAGCTTCTATCCGCACCCGAATCAAATAAAACGTAAGCAGATTTATTGTCAATAAGAAACGTACCCGTAACAAGCTCCGGGTCTTCCTGTGCCTCTGCCGCATTAATATTGAAAACTCTTCCGCGGCCTTGTCCATTCGGGTTCTCCTGGTTCGGGCAATTTCTAATAATGTGGCCCGGTTTTCCACATTTATAACAAACTACATTGGCATAACTTGCTCCGACACTACTTGCTCCGCCATTACTCGTTCCGACACCATTTGTTCCTTTTGTTCTATTAATCCCTGGTCCGTAAACCTCACACTTCGCCGCGCTATGACCATTTCTTTTACACTTGTTGCAAAATTTGGTGCAGAACCCCGAGTGATACTTTTCACACCTTTGGCATAGCTGCTTCTGATTTTTGTTGTTGTTGCGGTTATTATTGTTATTGGGATGATTGTTGTAGTTGCTGTTGTTGTTGTTGTTGTTGTTGGGCCATTTGTTGTAGTTGCGATTGATGTTGCGATTGTTGGGATAATTGTTGCGATTATTGTTGTAATTGCTGTTGTTGTTGTATTGGTGATTCTTATCACCATTTTCCTCCCACTTTCTTTTGACTTGCTTCACATTGGCCTCTTCAGCAGTCTGTTCTTTAATTCTTTCTTCAATCTGGTTCACTAGTTTGTGAGCCATTCTACATGCCTGTTGTATGGAGGCGGGCTCGTGTGAACTTATATCTTCTTGGATTCTTTCCGGTAATCCTTTCACAAACGCGTCGATCTTCTCTTCCTCATCTTCGAACGCTCCCGGACACAATAGGCATAATTCTGTGAATCGTCTTTCGTACGTGGTAATATCAAATCCTTGGGTTCGTAACCCTCTAAGTTCTGTCTTGAGCTTATTGACCTCAGTTCTGGGACGGTACTTCTCTTTCATTAAGTGCTTGAATGCTGACCACGGTAGTGCGTAAGCATCATCTTGTCCCACTTGCTCTAGATAGGTATTCCACCATGTTAATGCAGAACCTGTGAAGGTATGCGTAGTGTACTTCACTTTGTCCTCTTCAGTACACTTACTTATGGCAAACACCGATTCGACCTTCTCGGTCCACCGTTTCAATCCGATCGGTCCTTCGGTTCCATCAAATTCCAAAGGTTTGCAGGCAGTGAATTCTTTGTAGGTGCATCCTACACGATTTCCTGTACTGCTAGATCTAAGGTTATTGTTGGTATGTAGCGCAGCCTGTACTGCGGCTATGTTTGAAGCTAGAAAAGTACGGAATTCCTCTTCATTCATATTCACGGTGTGTCGAGTAGTCGGTGCCATTTCCTTCGGAATAGTCAAATGGAACAAGTTAATCATACAGAATATTAAGAGTAGTTAATAGTATTTCGTAGCATAATATGAACCCATTTATAAAAGCTTTTTCTTCATATTAGCGTTTTATAAGTTTAAATTCGGGTAGTACCTACCCGTTAAGTTCATACTTAGTAGCTAATATACAATTCAACTACTACAATTCTATATGAAAAACTGATTATAATAATATTTCGCGTTCAAACTTTTACACAATATTTTACAAACTTACAATACCGCTTATTTTACATATAACATGAAATATAGCACACAATAAATTTGATACAAGATGGTTGTGAATATAATTCTAGCTAGTACACAAGTCGTTCAGCAAAGGCAATAAAGACACGTAATTCATACGTCCAGAAACAAGTCATGCATTCTGGTTTTACTAGGATTACTTCCCATCCTTGGTCTTGTGGAACATAACTATTATGGCCGTTGATAAGATAGCGTGTTGTAACATCGTCAAAGGGACGAGGGTTACGTAATGTCCAACAGTCCCGTAACAATCTAAAAACCTCATTTCTTACCCCAATTACCGACTCCGTCACTTGTGGGAACGTTTTGTTTAATAGTTGTAGCCCGATGTTCTTATTCTCACTTTGGTGAGAAGCGAACATTACTAATCCGTAAGCATAACATGCTTCTTTATGTTGCATGTTAGCCGCTTTTCTAAATCACGAAGTCCAATATTCGGATATATTGAGTCAAAATAATTTCTTAACCCATTGCGTAAAATAGCATTTGGGTTCCCCGCAATATATGCGTCAAAGTAAACACATCGTAACTTATGGATTTCCCAATGTGATATCCCCCATCTTTCGAACGAAAGCCTTTTATAAACCAAGGCATTCTTGGAACGTTCTTCGAATGTCTTACAAACAGATCTCGCCTTAAATAGTTGTGCCGAAGAATTCTGACCGACTCTAGACAAGATTTCATCAATCATGTCTCCGGGTAGGTCTCTTAAAATATTGGGTTGTCTATCCATTTTGTGTTTTTATACTATAAAATAGACAAGAGTTAGATTCATAAAAAAAAATACTTATTAATACAAGCAATTTTTATATATATCATAAAGCATAAGCACACTATATTACATATATTACACCACACGAATACAACTATCTTATTCCGACTCGCTTGTTTCTTCTTCTTTGGTTTTGGTTCGTTTTGCCAAGTTTCTAGGGATATATGATGTTCCCCTAACACGAGCAGTCGTTTTCCACATTGGTTTAGAAAAACCTGGTGGTTTAGAGGTTCCTGGGTCATTGTTACAACTTAAGGACTTCGGGGGTTGACGATACATATAAAGTTCATCGGGGTTGGAATTAGATTTCTCTATTTTTATGCCCTTTCCCTTATTATTTTCTTTTGCCTTTTTAAATTCAGTTGGGGTAATTTCTATAACATCATCGGAATTCTCTTCGGAATCCGATTCATCGGAGAATTGGTAATCCTCCCAATATTTTGCTTCCTTGGCGGAAACACCATTGACCATAATTAACCTTGGTCGGTTGGTTGAGGATTTTCTTTTACTTAACCGTTTTATTATTTTCCCCACTGGTTCTATTTCTTCATCCGGTTCCGATTCTTCTTCCGGTTCCGATTCTTCTTCCGGTTCCGACTCTTCTTCCGGTTCCTCTTCGGGAACTTGTGAATCAGTCCATGAATCATTCCAATTTACATTTGACTCTTCATTATTATTAGGTGAGTCAATGGGACTTGTTCTAGAGGTATACATCTATCATATAATATCAAACGCGTTAAGAGATTAATATATCACATAATATTCACATGTTAAAAATATATAGTTTCCAACAAAATTTGTAAAGCAATCATTTTTCAAGTAAACACAGTCGAAGTCCAGACTCACTAATGCATCCTAACAAACTCGATAAGACACACTAATGCAAAATTCTGGTTCTCTAAGACCAACGCTCTGATACCAACTGAAATGTCCCGTTCTTATTGATTAAAAACGTTCCATATTAATTGATTTCGTTGCGAGGTTTTGACCTCTATATGAGACGTTTTTCAAAGACTGCATTCATTTTTAAACAAACCATAACCTTTATTTCATCAATAAAAGTTTAAAAAGCTTTACGTAGATTATCAAATAATGATAATCTAAAATATCCTGTTTACACACGACCATTACATAATGGTTTACAATACAAATATGTTACAACAAAATAAGTTTCTTGAATGCAGTTTTTACACAATATCATACATGCATGGACTCCAAATCTTGTCCTTATTTAAGTATGCGACAGCGGAAGCTCTTAATAATCACCTGAGAATAAACATGCTTAAAACGTCAACAAAAATGTTGGTGAGTTATAGGTTTAACCTATATATATCAAATCGTAACAATAGACCACAAGATTTCATATTTCAATACACATCCCATACATAGAGATAAAAATCATTCATATGGTGAACACCTGGTAACCAACAATAACAAGATGCATATATAAGAATATCCCCATCATTCCGGGACACCCTTCGGATATGATATAAATTTCGAAGTACTAAAGCATCCGGTACTTTGGATGGGGTTTGTTAGGCCCAATAGATCTATCTTTAGGATTCGCGTCAATTAGGGTGTCTGTTCCCTAATTCTTAGATTACCAGACTTAATAAAAAGGGGCATATTCGATTTCGATAATTCAACCATAGAATGTAGTTTCACGTACTTGTGTCTATTTTGTAAATCATTTATAAAACCTGCATGTATTCTCATCCCAAAAATATTAGATTTTAAAAGTGGGACTATAACTCACTTTCACAGATTTTTACTTCGTCGGGAAGTAAGACTTGGCCACTGGTTGATTCACGAACCTATAACAATATATACATATATATCAAAGTATGTTCAAAATATATTTACAACACTTTTAATATATTTTGATGTTTTAAGTTTATTAAGTCAGCTGTCCTCGTTAGTAACCTACAACTAGTTGTCCACAGTTAGATGTACAGAAATAAATCGATAAATATTATCTTGAATCAATCCACGACCCAGTGTATACGTATCTCAGTATTGATCACAACTCAAACTATATATATTTTGGAATCAACCTCAACCCTGTATAGCTAACTCCAACATTCACATATAGAGTGTCTATGGTTGTTCCGAAATATATATAGATGTGTCGACATGATAGGTCGAAACATTGTATACGTGTCTATGGTATCTCAAGATTACATAATATATAATACAAGTTGATTAAGTTATGGTTGGAATAGATTTGTTACCAATTTTCACGTAGCTAAAATGAGAAAAATTATCCAATCTTGTTTTACCCATAACTTCTTCATTTTAAATCCGTTTTGAGTGAATCAAATTGCTATGGTTTCATATTGAATTCTATTTTATGAATCTAAACAAAAAAAGTATAGGTTTCTAGTCGGAAAAATAAGTTACAAGTCATTTTTGTAAAGGTAGTCATTTCAGTCGAAAGAACGACGTCTAGATGACCATTTTAGAAAACATACTTCCACTTTGAGTTTAACCATAATTTTTGGATATAGTTTCATGTTCATAATAAAAATCATTTTATCAGAATAACAACTTTTAAATCAAAGTTTATCATAGTTTTTAATTAACTAACCCAAAACAACCCGCGGTGTTACTACGACGGCGTAAATCCGGTTTTACGGTGTTTTTCGTGTTTCCTAGGTTTTAAATCATTAAGTTAGCATATCATATAGATATAGAACATGTGTTTAGTTGATTTTAAAAGTCAAGTTAGAAGGATTAACTTTTGTTTGCGAACAAGTTTAGAATTAACTAAACTATGTTCTAGTGATTACAAGTTTAAACCTTCGAAAAAGATAGCTTTATATGTATAAATCGAATGATGTTATGAACATCATTACTACCTTAAGTTCCTTGGATGAACCTATTGGAAAAGAGAAAAATGGATCTAGCTTCAATGGATCCTTGGATGGCTCGAAGTTCTTGAAGCAGAATCATGACACGAAAACAAGTTCAAGTAAGATCATCACTTGAAATAAGATTGTTATAGTTATAGAAATTGAACCAAAGTTTGAATATGATTATTACCTTGTATTAGAATGATAACCTACTGTAAGAAACAAAGATTTCTTGAGGTTGGATGATCACCTTACAAGATTGGAAGTGAGCTAGCAAACTTGAAAGTATTCTTGATTTTATGAAATTAGAACTTTTGGAATTTATGAAGAACACTTAGAACTTGAAGATAGAACTTGAGAGAGATCAATTAGATGAATAAAATTGAAGAATGAAAGTGTTTGTAGGTGTTTTTGGTCGTTGGTGTATGGATTAGATATAAAGGATATGTAATTTTGTTTTCATGTAAATAAGTCATGAATGATTACTCATATTTTTGTAATTTTATGAGATATTTCATGCTAGTTGCCAAATGATGGTTCCCACATGTGTTAGGTGACTCACATGGGCTGCTAAGAGCTGATCATTGGAGTGTATATACCAATAGTACATACATCTAAAAGCTGTGTATTGTACGAGTACGAATACGGGTGCATACGAGTAAAATTGTTGATGAAACTGAACGAGGATGTAATTGTAAGCATTTTTGTTAAATAGAAGTATTTTGATAAGTGTCTTGAAGTCTTTCAAAAGTGTATGAATACATATTAAAACACTACATGTATATACATTTTAACTGAGTCGTTAAGTCTTCGTTAGTCGTTACATGTAAATGTTGTTTTGAAACCTTTAGGTTAACGATCTTGTTAAATGTTGTTAACCCAATGTTTATAATATCAAAAGAGATTTTAAATTATTATATTATCATGATATTATGATGTACGAATATCTCTTAATATTATATATATACATTAAATGTCGTTACAACGATAATCGTTACATATATGTCTCGTTTCAAAATCATTAAGTTAGTAGTCTTGTTTTTACATATGTAGTTCATTGTTAATATACTTAATGATATGTTTACTTATCATAATATCATGTTAACTATATATATAACCATATATATGTCATCATATAGTTTTTACAAGTTTTAACGTTCGTGAATCACCGGTCAACTTGGGTAGTCAATTGTCTATATGAAACCTATTTCAATTAATCAAGTCTTAACAAGTTTGATTGCTTAACATGTTGGAAACATTTAATCATGTAAATATCAATCTCAATTAATATATATAAACATGGAAAAGTTCGGTTCACTACACCTTGTACATAACTCACCCCTGTTTTAATGAGTCCATTGAGTATTAATCCATTCCCGTGTCCTGTTAAATGAACGATTATTAGTATTTATGAATATCCCGTCCATCGTGTCCGATCGAGTGTATATGGTTATTTATAGATACGTCAAATTGTAAATCTCTATATTAAATTAACGAACTATCATTTAGTTAAACAAATATAAAGCCCATTAATAGTCCATAGTCCAATTTTCACAAGTGTCGGTCTTTTGTCCAAACCCCAATTATGGTACAAAGCCCAATAACCCCGTCTTTAATATTTAGCCCAACATCACAATTACTTCGGCTTAAATAAGCATAATAATAACTTAGCTACTAGACATTAATTTATAAAGGTTGAACATAACTTACAATGACTATTAATAGCGTAGCGTTACACGAACAGAGTTTCGACTTACAACCTTAAAACATTCGCTAACATAACCTTATTATTATTAATCTTAAATTAAAATTAAAATTATAAAATATAAATATATATATCGTATATAATATGAGAAAGGAAAAGAAAAAGATGTTGAAATCGATCAGAATGCGCGGCCTTTATAGGTCCACGTTTCACTGTACAGCTCCGCGAGTGCGGAGCTTTTGTGCTTCACAGCTCCGCGAGTGCGGAGGTCTGGATTCCAGCTCATAGATTAAATCCAAAACGTGGGCTGCGTATAATTATAATATATAATAATATATATAATTAATTATATATTATATTATATTCTTGTGCATAGTTGACTTGTAATTTTTAATCCGTTGCGTCACGCGCTAAAAGTTGGTTCATGTCTCGGTTCTGGATTTTCGAACGCCTTTTCGTACGATTTAATATCTTGTACTTTGTGTTTCACGGCTTGTACTCTTGTATTTTTTAGACGTTTCTCATCAATATTTTGAACCACTTGGATTGTACTTTGTACTTTTTAGCTTTTTGGTCATTTGCATCTTCAATTCGTCGAATCTGTCTTTTGTCTTCACCTTTTATTATTTAAACGAATATCACTTGTAAATAGAACAATTGCAACTAAAATCTTATCTTTCTTGAGGGATAATGCTATGAAATATATGTTCGTTTTTAGCATTATCAAATATTCCCACACTTGAGCGTTGCTTGTCCTCAAGCAATATAGAACTTGAATATATCTTTACTAGAATCACTTCACTATTCTTCACACTTTGTACATCAGTGATTTTAATACGGCGGTATGAACAATGATAGTAACGATGTGGTTTACAGTCCCACATGACTATAAAAATTTAGATCCTTTAAGGAAATTGGATCTTTATGAAAAAATTTGATCTTTTTGAAAATTCAATCTAGTTTTTACCCTAGATAAGTTTTTTGAAATAACCCTTCACCGGTGTTTACAAATTGTTTTTGTGGGTTTGGTGGGTTTTAGATTTGAAAATTTTAGCTCAAAACTTGCGGTTTTGTGTCACCCACTTGCTAACCTTGTATTGGGAAAGCAACACGTCCAGTATACTTGCTCCGTATATTACCATTCGGTAAACTACTGTCCGGTTGTAAAGGAAAGCGTTGAACAAGCAACTGTTAAGGCAATGTCCCGTGACATGCTTTTGATTATGGTCTATATCGTGTCGGATGCAATTACTATCCTTGGTAGGAGCAATAGTAAAGATCACTCTATAGTTTTTCGGTCTGGCACAAGGTCCTTTCTTTGACCATGCTATGCAACCACCGTTCTTACGGTTGACACCCGATTTGGTTCAGGTGACCTAATAAATTCCAGGTGAATTCCTAGGATTTTACGTTCAATGGTAATGAACGCATTGAAAATAGGGTTTTTAGAAAATAATTCGGTTTTAATTTGATCAAAATATTTTCTCGTTCAAGCTCGAGTTTAGATATCATTGAATTCCATAAGTTTTTAATTCTCAATCTTTAAGGTCAATCTCAAGGATTGAGTAATATCACGCTTAAAAGATGATTTTTGATCTTTAAGGAGATTATCCTTTCCTGGGGGTCTGATTCATTGGTCTTATCAAGCTAATTTTCATGGAGCCCTCCCCATTTTACGAGACAGATCCTCTCATAGTTAGGATAAGTCTGACCACTTGACGACCCTGTTTGATGCTGAGGTCCGTGGATTTTCTGCTGATTTTAGAGATGACTTTTCTAGATTTTTCGTCAACCTACAACTGGTCTGGACGACAACTTCTTGACCTAAATTAAGAAGCGCGTGTCTTTTTCGGAAGACTTTACTTCCTTTTAATGATGGAATTGATTCATCGTGTAGATCCATCTTTATTTCAAATATATTACAGTAAATCGGGTAAAACTGATTAGTTTAGTCCAAAACAAAAGTACCTGCAATAATCTTGTACAAATATGTGATATATGTTTTGAAGAACTTGGTAAATTCTTCTCACACTTAGCTTTTATTTATTCTTTTCTTTGCCTTTTTATTCTCCTTTATTCCATTTTAAATGAATTCAAGCGTTTTGGGTTGTTTCTCCATTTATGTTCTCTCCGAGGTAACAATAATTTCGGTATTATAACCTAGTTTTATTGTTCATAAATATGTATAAACATGATTTTTAATTCATTTAATTGAAAATTTTTCAAATTTTCACAAAATTTGGCAATTAAACTAAGTGTAAACCCGAGATAATTTATAACCCTTCCCCACGCTTGAGATCATGCAATGCCCTCATTTGCATGAAATCAGACTATAATTATAAATTCATGAGGGTGATTAGTGTAGAAAAGTGATTAAAAATACCGAGTTTGCAAACATATTATTTTATATCACATTTGATAGTTTAAGTCTTGTCGTTAAAATTAGTAGCTTTTACTGAACTTAATGCCAGTCTTTGAAATTGGGTTGTTTTACCCTGTTTTGTACATAAGATAAACTACAAACATACAAATACATATATATATATATATTTTTTTATAAAACCTTTAACAATTCAAATGAATAATTTTTTTAAAATTTTGTTTCCTTTTACTTTAGCTAGTTTCGGTATGTTTACCTAGTCCGTCCCTCGACAAAATTTAAAATTTGTCGTTAAAGCGATTGTTTTAAAAGCAAAGATTTTTGGGTTTTTAAATATTTTTTTTTTTGCATACTTTAGATCAGTAATATTAAAAATAATGATAACAAAATTTTTCGCCCCGTCTTTGGGTAAAGCAATTTCGGTTCCATGACCTAGTCTTTAACTTACGATGAATTTTAGAAATCATTTTTTAAACTTAATGAAATAAAGTAATTTTTGTTTTTAAATTCACACAAAACTTAAATTTAAAATGCATATTAATTTCATACAAAACCTACAAAACAAAAAATTCAGAATGGGGGAAGAAAACTAGTTCTTTAGTGTCTACTAGCGTAAAAGACCAATCGGATTCCAATCTCGAAACTACACGAGAACAGAACATCTAACTTTAGACAGCGTTTTATTTTTAGAACATTTGAATCTCCCCACATTTAGGTAGCTGTGGTGTCTAATTTGTGATTAACTTCATTGTCAATTTCTCTTGGACCATAATCAACTTGCATATCTGTGACTTTTGCTTTAAGCCATTGGTCGGATTCCTGTGCAATATCCACAAATTCAACTAGTTTCGCCTTTTCTTTAGGCGATAGATTGGATACTAACCGGTTACATAACTTAAAGTTCCCCTTGGTTCTAGCATCGCGAATTCGTTTAATAAGTTTCTTCATTGAACTAATAATAATTGGGGTTATTTAATTTCGTATCAACAACGGGGTTCTTTGTTATCAAGTCATCATTATGTGTTAATTCATCCTCCCCACACTTAGGCGTTTTATTATTGTTAAGCACTACCGTTGGAGTTGGTAAAACAATATGGTTCTTACCAATCGTTTTTGTTGGTTCAACGGTTTTGGTTGGTGGAGATTTAGCCTTTCGACTCACAAAGGTGATTGATTTTTCATCATTACTAAGTGTCATTCTACCTTTTCTTACATCAAATAACGCCCCGGTGGACGCTAAGAATGGTCGACCTAAAATTAGAGGAATGTTTGAGTCCTCTTCTATGTCAATGACAATAAATTCAACTAGAAAGGTTAAATTACCTACTTGAACGGGTAGGTTGTCAGCAATTCCAACTGGGTGCCTAATGGTTTGATTAAAGAGTCGAACACTCATTTCCGTGGGACTTAACTCACCTACTCCTAATCTCTTATATAATGAAAGAGGTATAACACTCATACTCGCACCTAAATCTGCTAGTGCATCATACATGACACAATCACTAAGTAGACAAGGAACAATAAATTCACCCGGATCACCCACCCTGGGTGGAGGTTTTGGTGGAACTGTCTTCACTGGGTTTATCTTTACGGTTTTTGTTTCTTGCACTTTCTTATTCTTCTTCTTCTTTCCAGAGATATCATAAACTTTATTACCTATCACTTGCTCATACTCAACTCCTTTTCTTGGAAACGGGATGGGTGGTTTGTATGGTGCCACCACTGGCTTTGCATACTCGGGTGGTGGTGGTGGTGTTGTAACTTCTTCATTGTTACTCACATCTAAAACCTTCCCATCTTCTGGTGCTGATTTTTCAGAATTTGTTGATACCATATTAACATTCTCATTTCGAGGATTTACTTCAGTATCACTCGGTAGCTTTTCTTGTTCCCTCTTACTCATCATGCTAAGCAAGAGTACCTACGTGTTTTTCTAGATTCAAAATGGAAGCTTGTTGAGTTCTTAATGACTGATCAAACCTCTCATTTGTTTGGGTTTGAGATGTAATAAATTGTGTTTGAGATTCCATTAGCTTTGCCATCATTTCTTCCAGATTTGGCTTTTTCTCTTCGGTTTGTTGTGGTGGTTTATACAAGCTGGGTCTTTGTTGATTGAAGTGTTGTTTTGAGTTGGTTGGTTATTCGGATCTTGTTGGTTATACGAGTTATTGTTGGGTCCATTTGGATTGTAAAGAATGTTTTGATTTCGATTAAAGTTTGGCCTTGGCGGTTGATAATTATTTTGATAATTATTTCCCGGCCTTTGGTTCATGTAGGAAACATTCTCACGTTGTTCCATGGTTTGTTCAATGTGACAATCTTTCGTTAAATGTGGCCCACCGCATTGCTCACAACTGATTCGTATTGCGTGAATATCTTTATTCATCTTTTCCATTTGTCTCTCGAAAGCATCTATTTTTGCGGAAACAGAATCAAAGTCATGGCTAGAATCGGCTCTAGCCGCTTTAGATGATCTAACGATGACTTTTTCTTGGTGCCACTCATGTGAGTGGGAGGCTGTGTTATCAATAATTTTGTAAGCTTCAGTTGCGGTTTTCTTCATAATGGAACCGCCAGCTGCTATGTCGATGTCATTTCGTGTAGTAATATCGCATCCTTGATAGAATATTTGTACTATTTGATAAGTGTCTAAACCATGTTGAGGACATCCTCTCAACAACTTTCCAAATCTTGTCCACGCCTCATATAGAGTTTCATTTAGATTTTGTGTGAACGTAACAATTTCTCCTTGAAGTCTCACGGCTTTAGATGCCGGAAAGAATTGTTTAAGAAATTTTTCAACTAAAACATCTCATGTATCAATCGCCCCTTCAGGTAACGATTCTAACCAATCTTTGGCTTCTCCCTTTAAAGTCCAGGGAAACAACATGAGATATATCTGTTCATCCTCAACTTCTCTGATTTTGAATAGAATAAAAATCCTATTAAAGGTTCGAAGATGTTCGTTTTGGATCTTCTTTTGGCGTACCACTATATTGGTATTGATTAGTTACCATGTGTAGGATTTGTCCTTTGATTTCATAATCTGGTGCATTAATATCTGGCTTAATAATGGCGTGAGCTTGGCCCGTGCGTGTAGCTCTCATTCGGTCTTCCATACTTAGAGGTTCCGTTATTTCCATATTTGAATTTATTGAATACGAATCACTAGAAGATTCTGATTTAACGATTTTTGGTTCAGGAGGAATGATTATTGGTTCAGGATCTTGGAATTGTCCTTGAATATCCTCCGGGTTCTCAATTGTGAGGTCGGGTTCAAAAAATGGATTATCGAAAATTTGAATTGGAATACTTGGTCAACTTGATGATGATTCTAAAGAAAAATCAACGACGACAATATTGGCTAGATGTCTTTATCGAGTTACAGGTGGTGAACGTATGAAAGGTGGTGAACGTTTTGCTCGGTGCATTCACTGAATATCCTATTAGTTATAAAGATAAAAATTATATAAGTTATCAAATTAATAGACTTTTCTGATTTTGCCCACGTTTCGAATAGCCAATAGATGCAGCAGGTAGCCAGGACCCTTTAAATCGGAAGCCCACAACTCGCCACTAACAAATCCAACTATTACTACGAACCATAAAATTTTGGATGTCTATCAATTTAACCACTTAAAATAATTTTTCGTCGAAGTTTAAAGAAATTTTAGAGAAGAAATAGAAAATTTTATGTCCTAAAAACTAGAGCGTCGAGAAATAAGAAAGAAAAAGAGCGCGTCGAACAATGTCGAAAAATAAAAGGCGAAAAATAATAAAATAGAAAAATGCAGCGTCGAAACTTTAAAGTCTAAAAACTAAAAACTTAAACTTACGTCTAAAAGTATTAAAGCTTAAAAGGAATTCTATATCCAAAACGACAATATCTTAAAAAGTACTAAAATCTTAAAACGGTGTCGCAAAATTCTAAAGTACCTAAATCTTAGTCTAAAGAAAAAAAAACACTTAAGGGATTTTACGGCAAAGCCTAAAAATCTTGAGCTACTATGGCAAAATACTAAGTTTAAAACTAACTACAAACGATAAATATATAAATTACGATTAAACGATTAAAAATATACACAATATAAAAATAGGCTTAAAGTTATAAAAATACAATTTTACAAAAATACAATTTTTATATTATTATTTTATAAAAGTATTAATTTTATAAGTAATAAAACTAATTAATACTTAATATTATAAATTAAATATTAAAACTAAAACTAATATTAAAAACTAATTAAATAATTAAACCCTAATTAGGGTTACTAATAATAATAATAATTATTAATACTCCATAATTAATGCAGTACCAGGTCAAACCTGGCGTGTCAGAATAGGCTCCGCGAGTGCGGATTTTTTTCTGCCCAGGAGCTCCGCGAGTGCGGACTATGCAGGTTCAGAAGAGATGCAGGCCAGAAATCGTAGGTTCAGTTTTAATTTTATTTATTTTTTTTTATTTTTAATTTTTACTTTATAATTTTACAAAATTTAAAATAGGTAATTTAAATACACTTATATTTTTAAGATCTAAACAAATACTTTTATACTTTATAAAATATATATTTTCGTTTTACTCTTTTTTTTATGTTTTAATTTTTTTTTAAATATTTATATAAAACTTATATATAAGAAAAATTTACTTATTAGTTTTTATAACTTTTCACAATAAAAAGAAATATAAACTTTTTAAATTTAACTAAACTTAAAAATATAGATATATATATTTCTTTTTCTTGATTTTATATAAACTTTTTAAGCAGTGTTTTTTTATAGCGTTTCGCTTCGGCGTTCCCCGACAGTGGCGCCAAAAATACTTGATGTTAAAGCAGAGGGGTACGAAATAGTTATATTTTTATTACGAAATACTATTAAATACGATACAATTTTACACAAGTTATTTAATTATTTATAGAGTAGATATACTTAAACCTTGCTACAACACTTATAAGTAGTGTACCTAATCGTACAGTAGTGTAGTTTTTAGTAAGTCCGATTCGTTCCACAGGGAGCTAGTTGAGTTTAAAACTATAGTTTTTTAACCTATAATTGTAAAATATATATATATATATATATATATATATATATATATATATATATATATATATATATATATATATATATATATATATATATATATATATATATATATATATATATATATATATATATATAACATAATATTACGGGTAAAATTATATCACTGTCTTCTATTTTTTTCTCCTCTCGTTTTCTTCTGTGTATGACAAACCATCGACTGCAAATTGTCACTACAGAACAACTTACGATCAAATCATGATGTTTGACGTGTTGATTTTAATTTATTACCATGGGTTAATTGTCCTTTGTCCTGGGTTATTTGATATGTCCATCTGGTTTTTGTCCATAACAGTCCATCAGTCATAAATATAAAGTGCGAGTGTCCTCGTCAAATTATCCTTATACCCGAAGTCAAATATTCCAACTAATTGGGGACTTAAACTGTAACAAGGTCTTAATACTTTGTTTAATAATTACACCAGGATATCGACTGCGTGTAACCCAAGATTTTAATACTTTGTTAATAATTACACCAAGTGCCCTTGTACATAATTCAGCCCTGTTTTAATGAGTCCATTGACTGTTAATCCATTCCCGTGTCTGGTTAAATGAACGATTATTAGTATTTATAAATATCTCGCCCATCGTGTCTGATCGAGTGTATATGGTTATTTATAGATACGTCAAATTGTAAATCTCTATATTAAATTAACGAACTATCATTCAGTTAAACAAATATAAAGCCCATTAATAGTCCATAGTCCAATTTCCACAAGTGTCGGTCTTTTGTCCAAATCCCAATTATGGTACAAAGCCCAATAACCCCGTCTTTAATATTTAGCCCAACATCACGATTACTTCAGCTTAAATAAGCATAATAATAACTTAGCTACTAGATATTAATTTAAAAAGGTTGAACATAATTTACAATGAGTATTAATAGTGTAGCGTTACACGGACAGAGTTTCGACTTACAACCTTAAAACATTCGCTAACATAACTTTATTATTATTAATCTTAAATTAAAATTAAAATTATAAAATATAAATATATATATATATATCGTATATAATATGAGAAAGGAAAAGAAAAAGATGTTGAAATCGATCAGAATGCGCGGCCTTTTATAGGCCCACGTTTCACTGTACAGCTCCGCGAGTGTGGAGCTTTTGTGCTTCACAGCTCCGCGAGTGCGGAGGTCTGGATTCCAGCTCATAGATTAAATCCAAAACGTGGGCTGCGTATAATTATAATATATAATAATATATATAATTAATTATATATTATATTATATTCTTGTGCATAGTTGACTTGTAATTTTTAGTCCGTTGCGTCGCGTGCTAAAAGTTGGTTCATGTCTCGGTTCCGGATTTTCGAACGCCTTTTCGTACGATTTAATATCTTGTACTTTGTGTTTCACGGCTTGTACTCTTGTAATTTTTAGACGTTTCTCATCAATAATTTGAACCACTTGGATTTTACTTTGTAGTTTTTAGCTTTTTGGTCATTTGCGTCTTCAATTCGTCGAATCTGTCTTTTGTCTTCACCTTTTATTATTTAAACGAATATCACTTGTAAATAGAACAATTGCAACTAAAATCTTGTCTTTCTTGAGGGATAATGCTATGAAATATATGTTCATTTTTAGCATTATCATTTAGTTTCCCCCGTTTACCAAATCGAACAATGCCTTTCCAAGGTGAAACCTTAAGCATGACCATCTCTTCAATATCAAATTCTATATCTTTTCTTTTACTGTCCGTTTAGCTCTTTTGTCAACTCTGGGCGGTTTTCAATCGTTGTTGAATTTGGATGATTTTCTCGGTAGTTTCTTGTATTATCTCTGGAACCGTAATCTGTCTATCCCCCACTTCACTCCAACAAATCAGAGACCTGCACTTTCTACCATAAAGTGCTTCAAACGGCTCCATCTCAATACTCGAATGGTAACTGTTGTTGTAGGAATATTCTGCTAAGGGTAGGTGTCGATCCCAACTGTTTTTGAAATTGATAACACATGCGCATAGCATGTCTTCAAAGGTCTGTATTGTCCTTTCACTTTGCCCATCAGTTTGTGGATGATAAGCAGTACTCATGTCTAGACGAGTCCCCAATGCTTGTTGCAGTGTCTGCCAAAACCTTGAAACAAATCTGTCATCCCTATCAGAGATAATAGAGATTGGTATTCCATGTCTGGAGACAACTTCCTTTAAATATAATCGTGCCAACTTCTCCATTTTATCGTCTTCTCTCATTGGCAGAAAGTGTGATGATTTGGTAAGACGATCGACTATTACCCAAATAGTATCATAACCACTTGCAGTTCTTGACAATTTAGTAATGAAATCCATGGTAATATTTTCCCATTTCCATTCTGGGATTTCAGGTTGTTGAAGTAGACCTGATGGTTTCTAATGTTCAGCTTTGACCTTAGAACACGTCAAACATTCTCCTACATATCTCGCAATATCGGCTTTCATAACCGGCCACAAAAAATGTTTCTTGAGGTCCTTGTACATCTTTCCCGCTCTGGGATGTATTGAGTATCTGGTTTTATGTGCTTCCCCAAGTGCCATTTCTCTCACATCTCCAAACTTTGGTACCCAAATTCTTTCAGCTCTATATCGAGTTCCGTCTTCCCGAATATTAAGGTGTTTCTCCGACCCTTTGGGTATTTCATTTTTCAAATTCCATTCTTTTACAACTCCCTGTTGCAGCTCCTTTATTTGAGTAGTAAGGTTAGTACGAATAATTATATTCATAGCTTTTACCAGTATAGGTTCTCTGTCCTTTCTACTCAAAGCGTCTGCTACCACATTCGCCTTCCCCGGATGGTAACGAATCTCGAAATCGTAATCATTCAATAAATCAATAAACCTACGCTGCCTCATATTTAGTTGTTTCTGATTAAATATGTGTTGGAGACTTTTGTGATCGGTATATATAATACTTTTGACCCCATATAAGTAGTGCCTCCAAGTCTTTAATGCAAAAACAACCGCTCCTAATTCCAAATCATGCGTCATATAATTCTGCTCGTGAATCTTCAATTGTCTATACGCATAAGCAATTACTTTCGTTCGTTGCATTAATACACAACCGAGACCTTGCTTTGAGGCATCACAATATATCAGAAAATCATCATTCCCTTCAGGCAATGACAATATAGGTGCCGTAGTTAACTTTTCCTTCAACAATTGAAACGCTTTCTCATGCTCATACTTCCATTCAAACTTCTTCCCTTTATGCGTTAATGCAGTCAAGAGTTTTGCTATTTTGGAAAAATTTTGGATGAATCTCCTGTAGTAACCAGCCACTAATAAAAATTGGCGTATATGTTCTGGAGTTTTCGGGGTTTCCCATTTTTCAACGGTTTAAATCTTTGCCGGATCCACCTGATTACCTTCTTTGTTCACTATGTGACCGAGGAATTGAACTTCTTCCAACCAAAATGCAAACTTTAAAAACTTAGCGTACAGTTTTTCTTTCCTCAACAACTCTAGCACTTTTCTCAAATGTTCTTCGTGCTCTTGATCATTCTTTGAGTAGAGAATTATGTCATCAATGAAAACAATGACAAACTTGTCAAGATATGGCCCACACACTCGGTTCTTGAGGTCCATGAACACAGCTGGTGCGTTAGTTAAACCAAACGACATAACCATAAACTCGTAATGACCGTAACGCGTCCTAAAAGCAGTCTTCGGAATATCATCCTCCTTCACCCGCATTTGATGATATCCGGAACGTAAATTAATCTTCGAATAAACTGAAGAACCTTGTAGTTGATCAAATAAGTCGTCAATTCTCGGTAGTGGGTAACGGTTCTTGATGGTAAGTTTGTTCAACTCTCGGTAGTTGATACACAACCTAAATGAAACCACGCTCCCCATGGTAAGTCTGTATGGAGCACGAGCTATTGGTGCAGCTCCTGGTACGAGATCTATTTGAAATTCAACAGATCGGTGTGGAGGTAGTCCCGGTAATTATTTCAGAAATACATCGGGAAATTCTTTTGCGACGGGAACATCATTGATGTTCTTTTCTTCGAGTTTGACTTCTTTGATGTGTGCTAGAACGGCATAGCAACCTTTTCTTATTAGTTTTTGCGCCTTCAAATTACTAATAAGATTAAGCTTCGCGTTGCTCTTTTCTCCGTACACCATTAAGGGTTTTCCTTTTTCTCGTACAATGCGAATTGCATTTTTGTAACATACGATTTTCGCTCTCTCCTTTTTCAACCATACCATGCCGATTATCACACCAAAACTCCCTAACTCTACTTGTATCAAATCAATCTTAAACATTTCGGTAACCAGTTTAATTTCTCGATTCTGACATATCTTATCTGCTTTAATTAATTTATCGTTTGCTAATTCGAGTAAAAATTTATTATCCAAAGGCGTCAATGGACAAATTGTTTTAGCACAGAAATCCTTACTCATATAGCTTCTATCCGCACCCGAATAAAATAAAACATAAGCAGATGTATTGTCAATAAGAAACGTACCCGTAACAAGCTCCGGGTCTTCCTGCGCTTCAACCGCATTAATGTTGAAGACTCTTCCTCGACCTTGCCCATTATTATCCCCCTGATTTGGACACGCATTTTTGTAATGGCCCTTCTTCCCGCATCAGAAACAGGTAATGTCGGCATAACTTGTTCCGGCATTATTTGTTCCCTTAGCCATTGATCCGTAGATTTCTCACTTTGTCACATCATGGCCCTTTATTTTACACTTAGTACACACTGCCGTACAGAGCCCAGTCGGATGGTATCCTTCACACCTCTGACACGGTTTCTGCCTCTTGTTGTTATTGTTGGGATTGTTGTTGTTGCGGTTGTTATTGTTGTTGAAACGGTTGTTGTAGTTGTTATTGTTGTTGGGTTGGTTGTTGTAGTTATTGTTGGGATGGTTGTTGTTGCATTTGTTGTTGCGATAATTGGTGCGATTGAAGTTGTGATTGAAGTGTTGATTGTTAAAATTGTGAACCTTGTCACCAGTCTCTTCCCACTTTCTTTTGATTTGTTTCGTGTTGGCTTCTTCGGCCGCCTGCTCTTTAACTCTTTCCTCAATCTGATTTATGAGTTTATGAGCCATTCGACTCGCCTTTTGTATGGAGGCGGGCTCGTGTGAACTTGTATCTTCTTGGATCCTTTCTGGTAACCCTTTTACAAATGCGTCGATTTTCTCCTCTTCATCTTCGAACGCTCTTGGGCACAATAAACACAACTCCGTGAATCGTCATTCGTATGTGGTAATATCAAATCCTTGTGTTCGTAATCCCTTAAGCTCTACTTTTAGCTTATTGACCTCGCTTCTGGGACGATACTGCTCAGTCATCAGATGTTTGAATGCTGACCACGGTAGTGCGTAAGCAGCATCTTGTCCCACCTGCTCGAGATAGGTGTTCCACCATGTTAACGCAGCACCTGTGAAAGTATGCGTAGCGTACTTTACTTTGTCTTTTTCAGTGCACTTACTTATGACAAACAACGATTCGACCTTTTTGGTCCACCGTTTTAATCCGATTGGACCCTCGGTTCTATCGAATTCCAGAGGTTTATAGGCAATGAATTCTTTGTAGGAGCATCCTACACGATTTCTTGTGGCGTTATTTGCATTGCTAGATTCAGAATTATTGTTGTTTTTTTTGCATTGCAGCCTGTACTGCGGCTACGTTTGCTGCAAGGAAAACACGGAAGTCATCCTCGCTCATGTTCAAATTCTAACGAGTTGTCGGTGCCATTTTCTTCAAAAATAGCCCAAAAGAATTAAGTTAATCATATAAAATATTAAATGTAGTCAATAGTATTTCGTAGCATAATATGAACTCATTTATAAAAGCTTTTTCTTCATATTAGCGTTTTATAGTTTTAATTCGGGTAGTACCTACCCGTTAAGTTCATACTTAGTAGCTAATATACCATTCAACTACTACAATTCTATATGAAAAACTGATTATAATAATATTTCGCGTTCAAACTTTTATACAATATTTTACAAACTTACAATACCGCTATTATACATATAATATGAAATATAGCACACAATAACTTTATTACAAAATAGTTGTGACAACAATTTCTAGTTTAACGCAAGTCATTCAGCAAAGGCAATAAAGACACGTAATTCATAGGTCCAGAAACAAGTCATGCATTCTGGTTTTACTAAGACTACTTCTCATCCTTGGTCTTGTAGAACATAACCATTGTGGCCGTTGACAAGACACCATGTTGTAACGTCGTTAAAGGGACGAGGGTTTCGTAATGCCCAACAGCCCCGTAATAATCTAAAAACCTTGTTTCTCACCCCAACTACTGAATCCGTCACTTGTGGGAAGGTTTTATTTAAAAGTTGAAATTCGATGTTCTTTTTCTCACTTTGGTGAGAAGCGAACATCACTAACCCGTAAGCATAACATGCTTCTTTATGTTGCATGTTAGCAGCTCTTTCTAAAGCTCGAAGTCCTATGTTGGGATATGTTAAGTCAAAATAGTTTTTTAACCCGTAGCGTAAAATTGCATTTGAGTTTCCCTCATTTAACGCTTTAAAGAAAACACTGTGTAACTTACGGTCTACCCAATGTGATATACCCCATCTTTCAAATGAAAGCCTTTTATAAACTAAGGCATGCCTAGAACGTTCATCAAATGTTCTACACACTAATTTCGCCGTAAATAATTGTGCCGACGAATTCTGACCGACTTTAGACAAGATTTCATCAATCATGTCCCCGGGTAGGTCTTCTAAAATTTTTGGTTGTCTATCCTTAACATCCATTTTTGTTTTAATACTGTAAAAATAGACGAGGGTTAGATTCGTAAAAGATAATTATCAAATAATACAAACAATTTTCACATACAACAAGAAAAGTATAAGCACACTTATTTTACATATTTTACAACTCATGATTACAACTCTTTATTCCGACTCACTAGTTTCTTCCTCTTCGGACCTGTTTCGTTTTGCTAATTTTCTAGGGATATATGATGTTCCTCTAATACGAGCCGTTGTTTTCATAAATGGTTTAGAAAAACCTGGTGGCTTAGAGGATCCCGGGTTATTGTTACAACTTAAGAAATACGGGTGTTGACGATACATATAAAGTTCATCGGGGTTGGAATCAGGTTTCTCTATTTTGATGCAATTTCCCTTATTATTTTCTTTTGCCTTTTCAAATTGGGTCGAGGTAATTTCTATAACATCATCCGAATCCTCATCGGGATCCGATTCATCGAAAAATTGGTAATCTTCCTAATGTTTTTCTTCCTCGGCGGAAACACCATTGACCATTTTTAACTATGGTCCATTGTTTGAGGATTTTCTTTTATTTATCTGTTTTTCTATGGTTCCTAATATTTCCTCCTCTGGAACCTCTTCTTCCGGTTCCTCTTCTTCCAGTTCCTCTTCTTCCGGTTCCTCCTCTTCCGGTTCCTCCTCTTCTGGTTCCTCTTCTTCCGGTTCCTCTTCGGGAATTTGTGAATCTTCCCAAACTATATTTGACTCTTCATTATTATTAGGTGAGTCGATGGGATTTGTACTAGAGGTAGACATCTAACACACAATATCAAACACATTAAGAGATTAATATATCACATAATATTTACATGTTAACAATATATAGTTTCCAACAAAAATGTTAAGCAATCGTTTTTCAAGTAAACACGGTCGAAGTCCAGACTCACTAATGCATCCTAACGAACTCGATAAGACACACTGATGCAAATTTCTGGTTCTCTAAGACAAACGCTCGGATACCAACTGAAATGTCCCGTTCATATTAAAAATAAACGTTCCATATTAATTGATTTCGTCACGAGGTTTTGACCTCTATATGAGACATTTTTCAAAGAGTGCATTCATTTTTAAAACAACCATAACCTTTATTTTATCGATAAAGGTTTAAAAAGCATTACGTAGATTATCAAATAATGATAATCTAAAATATACCGTTTACACACGACCATTACATAATGGTTTACAATAAGAATATATTACATCAAAATAAGTTTATTGAATGCAGTTTTTACACAATATCATACAAGCATGGACTCCAAATCTTGTCCTTATTTTAGTATACAACAGCAGAAGCTCTTAATAATCACTTGAGAATAAACATGCTTAAAACGTCAACAAAAATGTTGGTGAGTTATAGGTTTAACCTATATATTATCAAATCATAATAATAGACCACAAGATTTCATTTTTATAGCACATCTCATATCAAGCATTTCGCAAACTGCATAGAGATAAAAATCATTCATATGTTGAACACCTGGTAACCGACATTAACTTAATGCATAGAATATCCCCAAAACAGAACCTCTCGTCTGTATAATAATCTCGAAGTACTAAATCATCCATAACCTGAATGGGGGTTGTTAAGCCCAATAGATCTATCTTTAGGATTCGCGTCAATTAGGGGCCATTTCCCTAATTCTTAGGTTACCAGACTTGAAGGGCGATATTCGGTTTAATAATCCAACCATAGAATGTAGTTTTGCGTACTTGTGTCTATTTTGTAAAACATTTATAAAGCTGCATGTATTCTCATCCCAGAAAAAAAATATTAGATTTTAAAAAGTGGGACTATAACTCACTTTCACAGATTTTTACTTCGTCGGGAAGTAAGACTTGGCCACTGGTCGATTCACGAACCTATAACAAATATGTACATATATATCAATTTATGATCGTAATATATTCACAACATTTTTATTACGTTTTTATGATTTAAGTTTGTTAAGTTAGCAGTCCTCGTTAGTAACCTACAACTAGTTGTCCACAGTTAGATGTACAGAAATAAATCAATATATATATATATATATATATATATATATATATATATATATATATATATATATATATATATATATATATATATATATATATATATATATATATATATATATATATATATATATATATATATATCTTAATTCAATCCACAACCCAGTGTATACACGTCTCAGGCTAGATCACAACTCAAAGTATATATATATTTTGGGAATCAACCTCAACCCTGTATAGCTAACTCAAACATTACTGCATATAGAGTGTCTATGGTTGTTCCAAATAATATATATAGATGGGTCGATATGATATGTCAAAACATTGTATACGTGTCTATGGTATCCCAAGATTACATAATATGTATAATACAATATAAATTAGTTAGGATATGTTTAGTCTAGATTTGTTACAAAATTTTCGTAGCTAAAACTAGCAAGTTTATCCAATTTTGTTTTACCCGTCATTTCTTCGTTTCAAATCCGTTTTGAGTGATTCAAGTTGCTATGGTTTCATAATGAACTGAAATTTATGAAACTAAATAGAAAAAGTATAAGTTTATAGTCAAAAATACAGGTTACAAGTCATTTTTAAAGAGGTAGTCATTTTCGTCGAAAAAACGACATCTTGATGACCATTTTGAAAAACATACTTCCACTTTGTGTTTAACCATGATTTTTGGATATAGTATCATGTTCATATGTAATATTATTTTTCTAGAAAACAAACTTTCAATTCAAATATTAAGATACTTTTTATTTTTTTAACCCAAAACAGCCCCCGATTTCACTACGAAGGCGTATGTCCGGTTTTACGGTGTTCTTCGTGTTTCCAAGTTTTAAATCATTAAGTTAGCATATCATATAGACATAGAACATGTGTTTAGTTGATTTTAAAAGTCAAGTTAGAAGGATTAACTTTGTTTGCGAACAAGTTTAGAATTAACTAAACTATGTTCTAGTGATTACATGTTCAAATCTTCGAATAAGATAGTTTTATATATATGAATCGAATGATGTTATGAACATCATTACTACCTCAAGTTTATTAGGTAAACCTACTGGAAGTGACAAAAATTAATCTAGCTTCAAAGGATTCTTGGATGGCTTTAAAGTTCTTGAAGTAGAATCATGACATGAAAACAAGTTTAAGTAAGATTTCCACTCGAAATAAGATAGTTATAGTTATAGAAATTGAATCAAAGTTTAAATATGAGTATTACCTTGTATTAGAAAGATATATTACTATAAATAAGAAAGATTTCTTGTGCTTAGATGATTACTTGGATTGGATTAGAAAGCTTGGAAGTAATCTTGCAAACTTGATGGTATTCTTGATTTTATGAAACTAGAACTTATAGAATTTCTGAAGAACACTTAGAACTTGAAGATAGAACCTGAGAGAGATCAATTAGATGAAGAAAATTGAAGAATGAAAGTGTTTGTAGGTGTTTTTGGTCGTTGGTATATGGATTAGATATAAAGGATGTGTAAGTTTGTTTTCATGTAAATAATTCATGAATGATTTATAATATTTTTTGTAATTTTGTGAGATATTTCATGATAGTTGCCAAATGATGGTTCCCACATATTTAATGACTCACATGGGCTGCTAAGGAGCTGATGATTGAGTGTATATACCAATAGTATATATATCTTAGAAGCTGTGTATTATACGAGTACGAATACGGGTGCATACGAGTAGAATTGTTGATGAAAATGAATGAGGATGTAATTGTAAGCATTTTTGTTAAGTAGAAGTACTTTGATATTGTTGGAATTTAACAAGTTCATATATCTTAAAACCTTTTAAGAATCATTATAAACGGAAGCGTGTAATTATCAAATTTTACTTGTTATCTTTAAACCAATTTAAAGTTAAATCCCACAAGGATCAAGTTGTTAAATATATGCTTACAATTAACAAGAAAAGAAGTGATTCAATACCTCCTCAAAACCAAGTTTGAGGGCTGTTTTGAAGGCTTAAGATGATGATGAAGATGATAGAACAATACACCAAACCACCCTTGAGTTGGTTAAACCTTTATCACCTTGAAACCTAGCTTGAAACCCACTTTTCTGCCCTTGAGAAAACCGAACAGCAGCAGCTGTATTTGAGCAGAAAGTTTGATGAGTTTTGATGGCTTTTATGCTTCTAATTTGAAGCCTCAAGTGTTGCATACCCCAAGCAATAACCCCAACACCTTTTGCCTTTAGTTGGTTAGGATTTTGGCACTTGTTCAAGCTTCCAAATGACCTTATGTTCTCTCTTTTCTGCTGGAAAAAAACTGACCAGAATGTGAGAGAGAGAGAGAGAGGTAATGTTTTCACTTGAAATGTTGTGTTATGCATGTGTGTTTTGATTCCCACAAGTCATGGTCCTTATGCACATGCACATGAGAAGTTGTGCTCTTGAAAAACACAAGAATCAAGCATGCTTGTCCCTCCATTTTGACCCTTAGAACCGGCCATCCCATGGGAGGGTTTTATTTTTATAAAACTTTGTCAATTTATATAAATTTGTAACATAAACTCAAGCATTTATTTGATATTTATATATTTTATAAACCTTTTATAAAATATAACACAACATAATTATTTAAACCTATAAATAATATATATATATAAATTATCCAAATAATTTATTTCAAGTGATAATATTTTAGAAACCGATTTTCTAAAATCCAAGTGTCGCGTATTCATTTAATGATCCGTTCATTAAGATTAAATACGTATAAGGTGTCGGTAAGCTTGTTATTGGGTATGACCCGACTTGGATCATAACATATTAGCCACATTGATTTAATACGTCTCTCGGGCATACGAAATACTTTCAATCTCCCACTTGCACGAGAAACGTAAGAAATTAATGCAAGTGACGGATACCACCTAACGACCGTCCATCACCCCCAATATGTTATGACTTTGTGCCATTCAATAACATCATCCCTTTCGAGTTCCCATCTCGAATATGAATAGGTGAATCTTTTCATTATATCCTTTCATCCTAGATGTCATGTTAAATCCAAGAGATACAGAGTGATCACTCTCTTTCTAGATTTAACTTTATCAGGCCTTAGACATCTGACTCTCAACGAATAAGAGGGACAAATTCCATCTTGACTACATACGTCCTAAATATGTACCCTGCATTGTACCTGAGCTCTTCCTTATGAACTACCATATTTCAGAATAGCGAAGGAAAGATTCAAGGCACAATACTTGGTAAATATCTGAATCCAATATGTATCTCAGGTCAGAGGATACAATGATATTCGCCTTTACTCAAGATTACATGGGATCAATCACAAAGGCTCCATTTAGCAAATCTTGAGGGCGGGTCTTCCAATATTTGCATCCCACAAATATCTATGAACCTTGGTAGCAACCTTGCCCCACATTCAGTCCGTGAATGTATACCAATCCAAGTTCATAATAGTCTAAACCTCACAGTTGTTCCCACAAATGTGATCGACTACGGAATTTAGAATAATTACTTATTCATGGATAAAATATGCAAAATAGGAACATAACTCAAAATAAATTAAACCATAATTATATTAATGAGTTTGAACCACTTCGTTCCGTTACAATACTTAAAACAGATCATAACCAATCACTAGAATATCGAAGCCCTAATGCACTAACATGCCCTTCATGTTTCGCTCCATGTAAGAGCTTCGTGAGTGGATCCGCTATATTAAGATCTGTGTGAACCTTGCGAATACATATCTTTCCTTTTTCAACTTCATCCCTTATGTAGTTGAATCTCCGCTCAATGTGACGGGTCTTTTGATGAGCACTAGGTTCCTTGATTTGAGCAATCGTACCCTCGTTGTCACAAAAGATCTCAAGAGGGTCCTGAATGGAAGGGACTACTCCTAAGTCGTCGATGAATTTCTTCATCCATGCAGCTTCCTGAGCTGCCAATGATGCGGCGACGTACTCTGACTCTGTAGTGGATAGAGCAATAACATCCTGTTTTGAACTCTTCCAAGAGACCACACCTCCATTTAATGTGAAGACATAACCGGATTGTGATCGAGAATCATCACGATCAGTTTGGAAACTCGCATCCACGTAACCTTTTACTGCAAGTTCCTCCTCACCAGACCCGTATATTAGAAACATATCCTTAGTCCTCCTAAGGTATTTCAATATACTTTTAACAGCAACCCAATGACTGTTTCCAGGGTTATTCTGGTATCTACTTGTCAAGCTGAGAGCGCATGACACATCCGGTCTAGTGCATATCATTGCATACATGATTGACCCAATGGCAGAAGTATATGGGACTTTCTTCATTCTGTCCTGTTCATCTTTCGTGGTGGGGCACTGAGATGAACTGAGAAGTGTTCCCTTTTGAATAGGTACCAAACCTTTCTTAGAGTTCTCCATCTTGAACCTTTTCAAGATCTTTTCAATGTATGCACTTTGATTTAAACCTATCAGTTTCTTGGATCTATTCCTGTAGATCCCAATCCCCAAAATGTATTGTGCTTCTCCAAGATCCTTAATGGAGAAACATTTACTTAGCCAAGTTTTAACTCCTTGCATTGCCGGAATATCATTTCCAAATAACAATATATCATCCACATATAGTACAAGGAACATGATAGTGCTCCCACTAGCTTTCTTGTATACACAAGCTTCATCACCATTTTTAATGAAGCCAAATTTCTTGGCCTCCTCATTAAAACGATGATTCCACATTCTAGATGCTTGTTTCAATCCGTAGATTGACTTTTTTAACTTGCATACCATCTTAGGATATTTCGGATCAACAAAACCTTCAGGCTGAACCATGTAGACATCTTCCTCAAGATGTCCGTTTAGGAAAGCGGTCTTGACATCCATTTGCCATATTTCATAATCATAATGAGAAGCAATGGCAAGTAATATCCTAATAGACTTTAGCATTGCCACAGGCGAAAAAGTTTCATCATAGTCAACCCCTTGAGTTTGAGTGAAACCTTTTGCTACAAGTCTAGCTTTATATGTATCCAAGTTTCCATGTATGTCAGTTTTCATTTTGAACAGCCATTTACAATCAACTAGACTAGAGCCAGGAGGTTGCGCAACAAGTTCCCAAACTTGGTTGTCATACATGGATTGCATCTCAGCATTCATGGCTTCCTGCCATTTATCTTTATCAATCCTTGATAAAGCATCTTGGTAGTTTATTGGTTCATCCAAATCAACCACATAGCAACCATCCATGAGAAACCCATATCTCTCAGGAGGATTACTAATCCTACCAGATCTGCGAACGTCTTGTGTATTTTGATCATCCATCTGATCACTCTCAACATTTTCATGTTGAGTGCTAGTGTCAGCCAATTGTGTATCATCTACTTGATCTTGAACCTCTTCAAGATCTATCTTCCTTTCACTTTTGGCTTCCATTAGGAACTTAGTTTCAAGGAATTCAGCCTTCCGAGCAACAAATACATTCTGTTCGGAAGGATCATAGAAATAGTATCCCATATCATCCTTGGGATATCCTATGAAGATACACTTCGTAGATCGAGCATTCAATTTATTAGGGACGTAACGCTTAGGGTAAGCTTCACATCCCCATACCTTTAAGTATGATAGAGATGGAGGTTTTCCAAACCACATCTCATGAGGTGTTCGTTCCACTTTCTTGGTTGGGGCCATATTTAAAATACGAGCCGCTGAGCATAGACAATAACCCCAGAATGATAGAGGTAACGAGCTTCTAGCCATCATAGATCGAACCATATCCATCAGGGTTCGGTTTCTCCTTTCGGACACTCCATTAAGCTGGGGTGTTCTAGGTGGAGTAAGTTGTGAGATAATCCCACAATTTCTAAGATGATCCTGGAAGGCATCGCTGAGGTATTCACCTCCTCTATCGGTACGAAGTACCTTAATTGTCTTGTTGAGTTGATTTTGTACTTCGTTTTGATATTCTTTGAATGCTTCAAAAGTTTCATCCTTATGTCTTAATAAGTAGACATATCGGAAACGACTGAAGTCATCAATGAAAGTAACGAAGTATCTTTCACCATTCCTAGTCATGGGCTTAAAAGGTCCACATACATCCGAATGTATTAATCCTAATAAGTCTTTAGCCCTTTCATAGGTCCCTTTGAAAGGTGCTTTAGTCATTTTGCCTTGTAAACAAGATTCACACACATCAAACGAGTCCAGTTCATTTGATTTCAAAAGGCCATTCTTTTGAAGTGTATGCATTCGATTCTTATTTATGTGACCAAGGCGACAATGCCATAAGTAGGAATCACTCAAATCCATTTTGAGTTTCTTGGTGCTAGTATGGTATATCGAGCTACTAGATGATGTGTCATCGTGAACCAATTCATAAATTCCATTTGAAGGCGAAGCCTTAAAATAAAATACATTATCTAAATAAACGTGGATATCATCATTAACAAAATTAAGATAAAAACCACATTGTTTTAAACGGGAAACTGAAATAATGTTTCGACATAAATCCGGTGCATACAAAACATTGTTCAAAATAAGTTCCAAACCACTTGGAAGTTTTAATACAAAGTCTCTTTGAGCCTTCACTTGCACTTTGGCTCCATTACCCATAAAGAGACTTGATGTTCCCGTTTGCTTGCTACTTCTTTTGAACCCCTGCAAAGAATTGCAAATGTGAGTTCCACATCCAGTGTCTAATACCCATGTATTAGAAGAAGTAATACTAAGCTCTATATATACCATATATATGTTACCTGAGGATTGCCCCGCATCCCTCTTTTCCTTCAACTCCTTAAGGTAGACCGGGCAATTGCGTTTCCAGTGACCCATTTCACCGCAACCGAAGCACGGGTCTTCCTTGGGGTTTGCTTGTCCGGCAACCTTTTGCTTCTTGTTCTTGTTTTTGGTTGGGGTAACCATCCTCCCCTTTCCCTTGCCTTGATGGGCGGGTCCTTTCTTCTTAGCCGCCTGTGGCTTAGAGGTGTTGATACCTTTGGACCCACCATCATTGATCATTAGCACGGGTGAAGCCCTCTTACCCATGCTAGTTTCTGCCGTCCTTAACATGCCATGAAGTTCACCAATGGTCTTATCCATCCCATTCATATTGTAATTAATTACAAATTGGTCAAACCTCTTTGACAGGGAGTTTAGGATAAGATCAGTGGCTAGCTCATTAGATATGTTGAGATTAAGACGGTTTGCGCGATCAATAAGGCTTTTCATTTTGAGGACATAAGAGGATACGGATTGGGTGTCATCCATACGACATGCATGTAACGCTCGAACCGTTTCGAAGCACTCGACACGTGCTTGTTGAAGGAACATCTCCTTCAATTGCGTAATCATGTCATATGCACTATGATGTTCGAAATCCTTTTGGAGTTCGGGTATCATAGTCCCAAGCATTAGGCAAGCGACTTGCACCGAATCGGCGCAATACTTATCCCAATAAGCCATGCCTTCCATATCATCCTCGTCGGGTTGATCGGGAATGGGGTCTTCCAACACATACGCCTTATCCTCAAGTTTGAGGACAATTCTAAGATTACGGAACCAATCCATAAAGTTCGTATGGTTGAGTTTGTCTTTCTCGAGGAGAGACCTTAATGATAGGTTGTTCAAGTTAATAGGTGCGTTTTGTATGTTGTTGTTATTGGCGGCCATCTACAAAATTTTAACAAAGTAGTTTAAGTATCAATTTTAATTTAATAATCAATACCCTTTAAATCCAATTGATATTTATTAAATTTTAGAATCCAACGGTGAACCAAATTTCGGTTAGGTGACCTTTATCCCGTCATTTGGTTTAGCTAGGTAGTCATTATATGACAATTGCAATCCTTTTGCAACTTCTATATTATGGGATCATGCAATCCTTTTGCATGGCATATTTATCCCATCAACGCCTATTTGTTCCTCATGCTTCGGTGACCCTAAGTTCATGATTCCCAAATCAAGTCGTCCTACTTGTGTAAACATGTAAAATTAACATACAAGTGGTTAGGTGACCTTTATCCCACAAGCATGCGAATTTTACCTTAACCATATTAGTTAGCTCATAACGGTTAGGTGACCTTTATCCCATTACGAATTCCCTACTATGTTTAAGTGTCCCACAAAAGGATGGCGTTAAACTTTGTTTACCTTTTCGATTAAGGGATTTTAAGTTTTCGTTAATTCTAGTTTAAGAAAACATTTATGCCATACACCAACATGCATTTAGTGTATGGTTCATTTGAAATCCATTTTCAAGTCTTGTAATTGAGCCAATTACTTGATATAAACCATTTTATATACGTTATCCTTTTCTTGTTCTTAATAACCATTTATTAAGGTTTTTGGTTGCTATTTTAATTTAACCATTTAAATTGCCGTTTTGCATGTACTTAGTACGTCTAATTTAACCAATTAAATTGTCGTTTGTTTGTTGTTATCTTGTGATTAATTGTATCAACCAAACATACAAAACAATAATCATACAAACAACCACACATGCAAAATAAGTGTGTTCACAATCTAGCCATTTTGGTGGACATATTTTTAGCCGAAAACAAATGCCACCGGTTAAGGGGTTTTAACACAAAGCAAGAGATTTCCAATCTCCCACTTAACTTTACATCCAAATGCTTCTTGTGTTCTTCAAATCTTCATCATCTTGTTCTTCCTTCATCATCTTGTATCTTCATTTTACAAAATATGTATCCTAATACATTTTTATCTAGAAAATGAAAATACAACCTATTCTCCTTTACATACCAAATATAAAATGAATTACATAACAAATGAATGAATTATTACAAACCAATTGAATAATTATTACATGCCATTTAAATGAATAATAATACATACCAAATGAATCATAAATCAACCAAACACACATGCATGCAACACAAGGTCAAGGCTAGGATTGTGAACATTAACATGCAACCAAATATGAACCAAATGGAAGAGCCCAAACCCACTTTTGGACTTCAAACAATTCGGCTCATTCATAAACCCACCCAAATCCAACAATTTTTGCATTCTTCTTTCATGCATGTACTTAGAATGCAAAGTTGATGGGTTTTAAAACAATAATTCGAAGCATATTTCAACAACTTCGGCTCTGGATACCATTGTTGGAATTTAACAAGTTCATATATCTTAAAACCTTTTAAGAATCATTATAAACGGAAGCGTGTAATTATCAAATTTTACTTGTTATCTTTAAACCAATTTAAAGTTAAATCCCACAAGGATCAAGTTGTTAAATATATGCTTACAATTAACAAGAAAAGAAGTGATTCAATACCTCCTCAAAACCAAGTTTGAGGGCTGTTTTGAAGGCTTAAGATGATGATGAAGATGATAGAACAATACACCAAACCACCCTTGAGTTGGTTAAACCTTTATCACCTTGAAACCTAGCTTGAAACCCACTTTTCTGCCCTTGAGAAAACCGAACAGCAGTAGCTGTATTTGAGCAGAAAGTTTGATGAGTTTTGATGGCTTTTATGCTTCTAATTTGAAGCCTCAAGTGTTGCATACCCCAAGAAATAACCCCAACACCTTTTGCCTTTAGTTGGTTAGGATTTTGGCACTTGTTCAAGCTTCCAAATGACCTTATGTTCTCTCTTTTCTGCTGGAAAAAAACTGACCAGAATGTGAGAGAGAGAGAGAGGTAATGTTTTCACTTGAAATGTTGTGTTATGCATGTGTGTTTTGATTCCCACAAGTCATGGTCCTTATGCACATGCACATGAGAAGTTGTGCTCTTGAAAAACACAAGAATCAAGCATGCCTGTCCCTCCATTTTGACCCTTAGAACCGGCCATCCCATGGGAGGGTTTTATTTTTATAAAACTTTGTCAATTTATATAAATTTGTAACATAAACTCAAGCATTTATTTGATATTTACATATTTTATAAACCTTTTATAAAATATAACACAACATAATCATTTAAACCTATAAATAATATATATATATATATAAATTATCCAAATAATTTATTTCAAGTGATAATATTTTAGAAACCGATTTTCTAAAATCCAAGTGTCGCGTATTCATTTAATGATCCGTTCATTAAGATTAAATACGTATAAGGTGTCGGTAAGCTTGTTATTGGGTATGACCCGACTTGGATCATAACATATTAGCCACATTGATTTAATACGTCTCTCGGGCATACGAAATACTTTCAGATATATGTCATGAAGTCTTCTAAAAGTATATAAATACATCTTAATACACTACATGTATATAGATTTAACTGAGTCTTTAAGTCATCGTTAGTCGTTATAAGTAAGTGTTGTTTCTGAACCTTTAAGTTAACGATCTTGTTAAATGTAATTGATCCATTGTTATAATACTTAAATAAGATGTTAAATTGTTATGTTAACATGATAACATGGTGTATGAATATATCTTAACATCATATATATATATATATATATATATATATATATATATATATATATATATATATATATATATATATATATATATATATATATATATATATATATATATATATATATATATATGTTAAAATACTATTACAACGATAATCATTACATATATATATTGTTTCGAAATCCTTAAGTTAGTAGTCTCATCTTACTTCTATAGTTCATTGTTAATACACTCAATGATATACTTAATTATCATTTTATCATGTTAAATATAGTGTAACAATATCTTAATATGATACATATGTATTTAGTAAGACGTTGTTATAACGATAATCGTTATATATATTGTTTCGAGTTTCTTAACTTAGTAGTCTCATTTTTATGTATATAACTCATTGTTAATATACCTAGTGATATACTTACTTATCATTATATCATGTTATATATATATATATATATATATATATATATATATATATATATATATATATATATATATATATATATATATATATATATATATCATCATATAGTTTTTACAAGTTTTAACGTTCATGAATCGCCGGTCAACTTGGGTGGTCAATTGTCTACATGAAACTCATTTCAAATAATCAAGTCTTAACAAGTTTGATTACTTAACATGTTGGAAATATTTAATCATGAAAATATAGTTTTCATTTAATATATAATCATGGAATAATAATGGAAAAGTTCGGGTCACCACATAAAGTACTTCACAAGTAAACGTGTGCAAGGACAATTGCTAGTCTTGAGCTAAACAAATAGGTTCGTATCAATATCGGTAAACACGGTCGGTCAAAGTGTTCAATTAGTCCTATGGCTCTTTACGACTCTATAATATAGCATGTGAGTCACGTTGTCAAGTTTCATGCAAGATACAAGTATGAAAGGACGTTAGAACGATTGCATAAGTATTTGGTTAAGTTTGATCAAAAGTCAACTTTGGTCGGGTCAAAGTCAATGAAAAAGTCAACACGTTCGGGTCGGGTCCCGAACTATTTTTCTGAGGTTTTTAATCATATATAAGCATGTTAGAACAAGTTACATGTGAATCAGAGGTGCGTAGCATACTTAAAATTAAACGAAAAATGACCAACCAAATCAGAGCTTGACAGTTCATCTGGACGGCGTCCAGATGTGAAGGCCTGGACGGCGTCCAGGAATCTGGATGGTGTCCAGGAATCTGGATGGCGTCCAGGAATCTGGACGGCGTCCAGGAATCTGGACGGCGTCCAGATCAGTGTTCAGGTCTGATTGCTGAATTTGCACAAGTGCACGAACCAAAACTCAAACAAACACAATTTATGATCCGCAAACAATCAAAACATCTATCTTATACCTTTGGGAAGGTAATTTGACGAGAAAAACAACTAAACACATTTCACCAATCAATCTACCACTTACAACAACCAAAACCACATTTAATGCTCATCATTAATTGCATACAAGTTCATAACTCTCATTTCATGATTCGGTGATCCATTTTACATGAATGATATGCCGTTTCGAAGGTAATTAAACATACATTGCAACTACACACTTACAAGCAACATTGTTAAGCATTTAAGGCATCAAAATTCACATTGAAGACCACCAAACCCTAACCAAAAATCATAAACTCATAAATCATGTTATTGAAGTTTTCTTAATCAACCTACACATCAAAATGAAGCTAGTGATGCTAGTAACACAATTAATACTTGCACTTTAGCATATCAACAACATTTAATCATCCAAAACTCAAGATCAAACACACACTTTTCAAGTTCATGCTAGTTACACTAAAATAACGAGATCGAGCATACAAATCACATAATCACGTTAGACTTGAGCCATAGACACTAATTAACACTTCTATAAGTTAAAATTATCAAGAACACAAAATCTAGTGTTTTTAGAAAGTTACCCAAACTTGATGAAATTGGTATGGAATCGAAGAGGAAGATGCAAGGATTCCAAATATGTAATTTGTTTCGTGAAACACTTGCTAGATCGGAAATAGATGATGATTCTTTGTTTGAATGTTTGAGAGAATAAAAGTGGAAGTATGAGAAAGAAGAAGATGAAATGAATGGGTGAGAGGAGGTTTGACCACTTTGACCTAGTCACCACTTTGGCATCTTGGCGAGTTTAGTCCCTCAAGTTTGAATCGGGTGCGTGAATTACCTAAACGAGATAATCTAAAACGCGTATTAATAGAAGATGTTATAATCATATAACGGACTTTAAATAATTAAACGGAAAGTAAACAGAAAAAGGCGGGATGTTACAAATCTTCTGTAGTAATCAGCCAATCCTAAAAATTGGCGTATATGCTTCGGAGTTTTCGGGGTTTTCCATTTTTCAACGGTTTCAATCTTTGCCAGATCAACATGAATACCTTCTTTGTTCACTACGTGTCCGAGGAATTGAACTTCTTCCAACCAATATGCACACTTTGAAAACTTAGCGTACAGTTTTTCCTTCCTCAACAATTCTAGCACTTTTCTTAAATGTTCTTCGTGCTCTTGATCATTCTTTGAGTAAATAAGTATGTCATCGATGAAAATAATGACAAACTTTTCAAGATATGGTCCACACACTCAGTTCATGAGGTCCATGAACACAGCTGGTGCGTTAGTCAATCCAAACGGCATAACCATAAACTCGTAATGACCATAACGCATTCTGAAAGCAGTCTTTGGAATATCATCCTCCTTCACCCGCATTTGATGATACCCGGAACGTAAATCAATCTCCGAATAAACCGACAAGCCTTTTAGTTGATCAAATAAGTTGTCGATTCTTGGTAGTGGATAACGGTTTTTGATGGTAAGTTTGTTCTACTCTCGGTAGTCGATACACAACCTAAATGTACCATCCTTCTTTTTAACAAACAAAACAGGAGCTCCCCACGGTGATGTGCTTGGTCGAATGAAACCACACTCTAAGAGTTCTTGTAATTGACTCTGGAGTTCCTTCATTTCGCTGGGTGTGAGTCTGTATGGAGAACGAGCTATTGGTGCAGCTCCTGGTACAAGATCTATTTGAAATTCAACGGATCGGTGTGGAGGTAGTCCTGGTAATTCTTTCGAAAATACATCGGGAAATTCTTTTGTGACAGGAACATCATTGATGTTCTTATCTTTAGTTTGTAGTTTCTCGACGTGTGCTAGAACGGCATAGCAACCTTTTCTTATTAGCTTTTTGCACCTTCAAATTACTAATAAGATTTAGCTTCGCATTTCTCTTTTCTCCGAACACCATTAAGGGTTATCCTTTTTCTCGTACAATGCGAATTGCATTTTTTTAACATACGATCTCTGCTCTCTCCTTTTTCAACCAGTCCATACCAATTATCACATCAAAACTCCCTAACTCTACTGGTACCAAATCAATCTTACACGTTTCGCTAACCAGTTTAATTTCTTGATTCCAACATATTTTATCTGTTGAAATTAATTTACCATTTACTAATTCGAGTAAAAATTTATTATTCAAAGGCGTCAATGGACCACTTAATTTAGCACAAAAATCTCTACTCATATAGCTTCTATCCGCACCCGAATCAAATAAAACATAAGCAGGTTTTTCATCGATAAGAAACGTACCCGTAACAAGCTCCGAGTCTTCCTGCGCTTCTTTCGTATTAATGTTAAAAACTCTTCCACGGCTTTGTCCATTATTATTTTCCTGGTTTGTGCACATAGTTTTGTAGTGGCCCTTCTTCCCGCATCCGAAAGTAAGTAATGTGGGCATTATTTGTTCCTTTAACCGCTGGTCCGTAAGCTTCACACTTCGTCGCACCATGACCCGTTCTATTACATTTGGTACATACAACCCTACATTATTTATCCGGATGATATCCTTCATACCTATAGCATGGAGTTTTCTTATTGCTGTTGCCATTGTTGTTATTGAGATTGTTGTTGGGATTGTTGTTGTTATTATTGTTGGGACAGTTATTGTAGTTATTGTTGGGACATTTGTTGTAGTTGTTGTTAGGATTGTGTAACACCTTGTTTCTGTTTCAATCATTTCAGTTATATAGGAAGCCATCCAGAACGGTGGGATGCCGTCCAGTAGTGAAGGACTGGACGCCGTCCAGAATGTTGGACGCCGTCCAGTTGGTCTGTCGGGCCAGCTGTGATATTTTAAGGTTTTAAAAGGGGTATGTTGGTCTTTTCACTTGGTGGCCGGTTTTAAGCCACAAATGGGCAAGGTTGAGCTCATTCAACCTTATCTTCACCAACACAAACACTCTCAACCATATCTAGAGAGAGAGGAAGGATTTAGAGAGAGAGAGAGAGAGCTTGATTTGTAGAAGAAAGAGTCGGATTCTCACCAAAGCTCGGGTTTTAAAGTTGTTCATCTCGCTCTTAACTACGTAGTGGTAGTATTGGTAAGTTCAAACTCCGAATTTCATTTATTAGATTTGATATTCAAGTTAGGGTTTGAGCTTGATTTGTTGTGAAACCCTCTTAGATGATGAAATGGGTTTATGGTGACTTGGGGGGTTTTGGGTTTGTTGGCGATTTAGCCTTGATTAGGCTTTGATAATGGGTTTAATCACAAGGTTTAGTGATTATGGAAGTGTTGGAACACTTTTGGGTGTGTTTGGTTGCCTAATTTTGAAATGGGTCAAATTAGGGTTTTGGTGTCAAAATGGGCGAGACCCGTGTTTAACACTCGTGTTCGGGTTTAATTGGTGTGTTAGGACCATTTTCACTTGTGTTAGTGATTATTAGTTAGTTTGGGCTCAGTTTGTGCTTGGAAGTGCAATTGGGTCGAATTTGCACTAAGTGTCAATTGGGTTGGTTTGTAAATCCACCCTAATTGTGTTGTTGTGTTTGTGATAATGGAATAGGTACATTCCATCGGCGAGTTGTGGATTATTCGGTAGCATTCATCATGGCGGCAAGGTGAGTGTTAATATCCCATGTGCATATATATGTGTAGGATGGATGCGGGTCAGGTGAAGTGGTTCTCGGTTATAGAGCTCACTTCACATATAGGTGAATTTTGATGGACTTGTGTAATAGGTCCAATTGGCACGGTTGTGCATTTTGGTTGACCACCTTTGGCGAGGTGCACACTTTGTGTGTACGATATCACATATGCTTGTGATGTGGATTATACAATCCCAATGGCGAAGGGCTGGTATTGAGATGTGATTGGAGAAGTGGATCACGTGTGGATGCGGATTCACGATGACGCGTGTAGTTTCGGTCATCTTATTGAGAAAGTAAGTCTCGTGTAGTTCGAATTCATGATGACTCGTGTAGTTTGGTCATCTTATTGAGGTAGTGATCTCGTGTGTTTGCGGATTCACTAAGGCTCGTGTAGTTCGGCCAACCTCGATGTTTGTTGTGGTATTGAAGATAGTAGTCTCGTGTGGATGCAGATTTACTAAGGCTCGTGTAGTTCGGCCAATCTTCATGTTGGAAATTGGTAGTCGGTTCCGGTATTGGGTTAAGGGGTTAACCTTGGACGTTTGTATATTGTTTATATATTGTTTATATATTGTTGTATGGTCGTGTTGTAGCTAACCCACTGGGTGTAGCTTATTGGCGTTGTTCACATCATCGTTGGTGAACTTATCTTATTGTTGGTATTATTAGCTTGATGCTTAGTGATCGTACGGTATGATTAGCTTAGCTTGCCTTATGCTTGGATGCTCCGGTATGCGTTATTTGATTACTTATGTGGCGTATCCATTTTATGCATATATATGTATGTAGTATATTCTCACTCACTAAGCGTTAGCTTACCCTCTCGTTTTTTACTTTTTTATAGATTGCATGGATGAGGTGGCTCGAGTAAGCATGAGAACTAGTGAACTCGCGTAGTTTGCTTTAGAAGACTTGCTGTTGGATTTGATTAGGATTGGGTAGCGTATCTCCAATCCCATGCTCGGTCTATGTTTTGTATAAATTAAAATGGGTCGAAATGGTCACTTTGCGGTAATTTGGGTCCATGTGGGCCCGGTGTTGTAAAACTTGATTTTATTGTGGAAAAATCTTAGTTTGAATTATTATAACATGTTGTGAAAGTGTTTTGATTTAACAGTGTCGGGAAGCTGGTTTTCAGCTCGCGTGTGTTTGAAAAATTGATCAGAATATTTTAGTACATTTGGACGCCGTCCCAGATGGCTGGACGTCGTCCTGGTCTTCACAACTGGACGCCGTCCAGATGAATTGTCCCAGGAAATTTTTTTTATGGCACGTTTTTGGAAGGATAACGGGTTGGGTCGTTACAAGTATTATCAGAGCATGGTCTAAGGGATTTAGGTGACTTGAGATAGGTGCCTAGACTTAGACTTTTGTGTGTGCTTAATTTGTTGCGGGACTTGTAAGAGTACGGGTCGGAATAGGTTGTAGTTAGTGCTTTGTTTGTAGGTGGACTAACGTTTATATTAGTAATGCGGATATTATTAATATATTATTGTGTTATGATAATAATTCTCGCGTGTGTTTATATCGCGTAGAATTTTGTTTGTGTTTGTTTATATCATCGAGCGAGGCGGTCGTTGATACGGCGTGTGTGCGTAATAAGGACTTGCAAACCTTATTACGGGTGCAAATCATGTCTAGCAAGTGATGTACGACGAGTGTTTAGCAAGATGGGGGCGGTATTGTGTGTGTATTTTATACGTTCGTGATCTAATCGCTTTTGCATTCCTTAGAATGGTGACGGGAAACGGGATCGAGATGAACGATCTAGAGTTTAATGCTAGAGTTGCGGTCGCCGTTGCGGAGCAAATGAGTGCGTTTCAAGAAGAAATGGATAGGAAGTATTCCAAATCTCAGAGTAGTGGTGAAATGGAGCATTGTCTTAAGAGCTTCATGAGGACTAAACCCCCGATGTACGACGGAAAACCGGATCCTTTGATAAGCACAACTTGGATCTCGGATGTCGAAGGGTGTTTTCGTACTATTGAATGCCCTCCTGAGAAGAGGACAAGACCCGCTACTAGTTTGTTGCGGGGTAGGGCAAAGGATTGGTTGGATGGTAAGATTGATCTTGTCGGTGGTGAACCGTTTATGGCGTTATCGTGGGACGAGTTTAAGAAGGAATTCTTCAAAGAGTTCCGGACTTCAGCCGATTTGTCGAAAATGCGTAATGAGTTTCGAAATTTGCAACAGGGTTCTATGGATTTGAATACTCTCAAGACGACCTTTATGGCGAAGGCTCGTTTTTTCCCGGAGTATTTGGGGAATGATCGGTTGTTGATGGAGGATTTCTTTCGAACTTTGAATGATGACTTGAAGAACAAAATTAGCAGAGGTTACGCGAAATCGTTTGCGGAATTATTCACCGTGGCTAGAGGTTTCGAGTCGTATTCGCGATCAAAGATTGGTGAACCTTCAAGTAAGAGAAGGGTTGTTTCGTATGGTTCTCCAAGTAAGAGGACTAAGGGTCCGAGTGTGAGCACAGGTGGTACACGGACAGGTATATCGGATTCTAGTGCGTCTAGGTGTTACAATTGTGGCGTGAGGGGTCACAAGTCTTGGGAATGTTCAGTGCCAAAGGGTGATGGCATGGTGTGCTTCCATTGCCAAGAGGAAGGACATCGTAAGTCGGAATGTCCCGTGTTAGCGGGGATGGGTGCGGAAAAGAGACGTTAAGGTACGTTTAATTTTAATAAATATGTCCCTTGGTTATTTATTATGTGCCGTTTGAGTTTGAGTTTATTAAATGCATTGTGTTGTGCATGTTATTGTTAAGGGTGACGTTCCTAATGGAAGTACCCTATGGTGACATTTTGAGCGATGGGCGAAGGGCGTAAGACTTGGTGCAACCAAGCATTCCATAGTGTTGAGAAATATTTCTACCAAGCCATGGGAATGGGCTTTGGTGTTCGGTTGTTAAGCGCCTGTTCGCTTTCGTGTTGAAGTTGATGAACCGTGAGGTTCGTCGGGTGGATGAAACCAGTGAGATCGAGTGTTTGGTCTCGATGTATGTTGGTAATGGAGTCTACATGACGTGACGTTAGGTGCCTCTTTCATACCTACTAGCGTGGTGTTCGACTCCGATGGTGTTGCGGTTACGTTGTACTTAGGGTACCGGAGAGAAACCCTTAGGTACATGAGTGACCGGGTGGAAGTTGACAAACTATAGCAATTGGATGATTGCGAGAGTAGAGTTTGTGTAATTTGTGGTACACTTTTCGTTCGAAGTGTTTAAGGATTGGTTAAAATCATTCGTGTGCTCAAGGTTGGAGCAAGATGTGGTGATGGGTCGTGTGAACCCAATTGTTAGTAAAGTCTACCTTTGGTAGCATTGTACAGTTGTACGAGATGCGGTTATGGAACGTTTCCAAGTGGGGGAGTTACACTCCCGCACGAGGAGGCCTTAGTGTGAGATTTCGGATGATGCTCCGGAATTAGTGACGGGGCCTAGTTTTGGTCGACTTGTGATAAAGTACAATTTCGGTTAATTTGTACTTATGGTTTTGGATTTGAATTATCACCGAGGTGGTAATGTGGAAATCTCGTTGAGAGATAATGGACGTGTTTGATGAGCAAGGCGGAATCCCTCGGTTAAGGGATGTGCGTGGCGGATTCTATTTTAGAGAATTATTGTGTGGTACCTATGTTCGATATAGGTGGTTCTTGCTCGATTGTGTGTATTGTTAGTGGTATCCGTTAGGGTTCACTATAGTGTAGCAGTGCGCGATGTTACACTACTCGTTGTTCGAGGCCAAAAGAGCGTTGATTGGTGAAGCATGACCGTTGACGTGTTCCGATGACTTAATCATGGGAGTAGTGTTATATTGGTGTGGTATAACATTATCAGAAAATGCGAGTACCGATGGGGAATGGGAGTACCATTCCTGTATTAAGATTTGGGAAGTGGATCACGTGTGGATGCGGATTCACAAATGACTCGTGTGGTTGCAGTCATTATATTGTGGAAGTGAGTCTCGTGTAGTTCGGATTCACAAATGACTCGTGTGGTTGCGGTCATTGTATTGAGAAGTGAGTCTGGTGTAGTTCGGATTCGCAAATGACTCGTGTGGTTGCGTTCATTATATTGTGGAGGTGAGTCTCGTGTAGTTCGGATTCACAAATGACACGTGTGGTTGCGGTCATTCTTTTGGGATACTGACTCTCGTGTAGTTCGGATTCACTAAGGTGTGTGTAGTTCGGCCAATCCTGATTGTTATGCGGTGGAGGTAGTGAGTCGCGTGTGGTTGCCGATTCACTAAGGCGCGTGTAGTTTTCGGCCAGCCTTCATGTTGTTTGATGTGTGATCTATCGGTTGTTTTATACACCGATGGTGGGGTCGTAAGGACCATGTTGTGTGATCTATCGATTGTTCTATACACCGATGGTGGGGTCGTAAGGACCATGTTGTGGAGGTAGTGATGCGATAGCCGTGTTTCTCTCACATGTTGTTACGGGTGTGACAATAGTCATTTTTGTTCACCTTGGGATCTAACGTTGCCATAGTCGTTTTGGGCGCTAACGATTTTAGCCGTTTCTTGTGATGTTACGATAGTTACGTATTGGTCGTATTGCACACTACAGGGGATGTTAAGTGGTAAGTGTTATCCGTAATGGTTCGCTTTTGTTCGGTCTTCGTCGGTTTAGATGGCTGACCTTATGTTGGTATGTAGTTACTTTAGCATTGTACTTGGTAAGGGTATGCTAAAGGGTTGATATCTCAGTTCAAGATTGGTTGAGTTTTCCCGACGTGAGGGAATGAGTAAGGTTTTAGTGCTCGGATTGTGATTTGATAAATCGCGAGTGATGATTTTAGTTGTTAAAGGTGATTCATTGGGAAGAGTTGCCTAGGAAGGTCGGATTGGGACTTATGTTGGAAGACCTTAGATCGTAGGTCCGATCGGTTAAATGACGAAGAACACGAGGACGTGATCGATTCTAAGTGGGGAAGAGTTGTAACACCCTATTTCTGTTTTAGTCATTTCAGTTATATGGGACGCCATCCAGAACGGTGGGACGCCGTCCAGTAGTGAAGGACTGGATGCCGTCCAGAATGCTGGACGCCGTCCAGTTGGTCTGTCAGGCCAGCTGTGATATTTTAAGGTTTTAAAAGGGGTATGTTGGTCTTTTCACTTGGTGGCTGGTTTTAAGCCATAAATGGGCAAGGTTCAGCTCATTCAACCTTATCTTCACCAACACAAACACTCTCAACCATATCTAGAGAGAGAGGAAGGATTTAGAGAGAGAGAGCTTGATTTAGAGAAGAAGGAGTCGGATTCTCACCAAAGCTCGGGTTTTAAAATTGTTCATTTCGCTCTTAACTACGTGGTGGTAGTATTGATAAGTTCAAACTCCGAATTTCATTTGTGAGATTTGATATTCAAGTTAGGGTTTGAGCTTGATTTGTTGTGAAACCCTCTTAGATGATGAAATGGGTTTATGGTGACTAATTATTCTTGTCACTTGGCGGGTTTTAGGTTGGTTGGCAATTTGGCCTTGATTAGGCTTTGATAATGGGTTTAATCACTAGGTTTAGTGATTATGGAAGTGTTGGAACTCTTTTGGATGTGTTTGGTTGCCTAATTTTGAAATGGGTCAAATTAGGGTTTTGGTGTCAAAATGGGCGAGACCCGTGTTTAACACTTGTATTCGGGTTTAATTGGTGTGTTAGGACCATTTTCACTTGTGTTAGTGATTATTGGTTAGTTTGGGCTCGGTTTGTGTTTGGAAGTGCAATTAGGTCGAATTTTCACTAAGTGTCAATTGGGTCGAATTTTCACTAAGTGTCAATTGGGTTTGTTTGTAAATCCACCCTAATTGTGTTGTTGTGTTTGTGATAATGGAATAGGTACATTCCATCGGCGAGTTACAGATTATTCGGTAGCATTCATCAAGGCGACAAGGTGAGTGTTAATATCCTATGTGCATATGTATGTGTAGGATGGGTGCGGGTCGGGTGAAGTGGTTCTCGGTTATAGAGCCCACTTCACATATAGGTAGATTTTGATGGACTTGTGTAATAGGTCCAATTGGCACGGTTGTGCATTTTGGTTGACTACCTTTGGCGAGGTGCACACTTTGTGTGTACGATATCACATTTGCTTGTGATGTGGATTATACAACCCTAATGGCGAAGGGTTGGTATTGAGTTGTGATTGGAGAAGTGGATCACGTGTGGATGCGGATTCACGATGACGCGTGTAGTTTCGGTCATCTTATTGAGAAAGTGAGTCTCGTGTAGTTCGGATTCACGATGACTCGTGTAGTTCGGTCATCTTATTGAGATAGTGATCTCGTGTGTTTGCGGATTCACTAAGGCTCGTGTAGTTCGGCCAACCTCGATGTTTGTTGTGGTATTGAAGATAGTAGTCTCGTGTGGATGCGGATTTACTAAGGCTCGTGTAGTTCGGCCAATCTTCATGTTGGAAATTGGTAGTCGGTTCCGGTATTGGGTTAAGGGGTTAACCTTGGACGTTTGTATATTGTTTATATATTGTTGTATGGTCGTGTTGTAGCTAACCCACCAGGTGTAGCTTATTGGCGTTGTTTACATCATCGTTGGTGAACTTATCTTATTGCTGGTATTATTAGCTTGATGCTTAGTGATCGTACGGTATGATTAGCTTAGCTTGCCTTATGCTTGGATGCTCTGGTATGCGTTATTTGATTACTTATGTGGCGTGTCCATTTTATGCATATATATATATATGTATGTAGTATATTCTCACTCACTAAGTGTTAGCTTACCTCTCGTTGTTTACATTTTTATAGATTGCATGGATGCGGTGGCTCGGGTAAGCGTGAGAACTAGTGAACTTGCGTAGTTTGCTTTACAAGACTTGCTTTTGGATTTGATTAGGATTGGATAGCGTATCCCCAATCTTATGCTCGGTCTATGTTTTGTATAAACTAAAATGGGTCGAAATGGTCACTTTGCGGTAATTTGGGTCGATGTGGGCCTGGTGTTGTAAAACTCGGTTTTATTGTGGAAAACTCTTAGTTTGAATTGTTATAACATGTTGTGAAAGTGTTTTGATTTAAAAGTGTTGGGAAGCGGGTTTTCCGCTCGCGTGTGTTTGAAAAACTGATCATAATATTTTAGTACATTTGGACGCCGTCCCAGATGGCTGGACGCCGTCCTGGTCTTCACAACTGGACGCCGTCCAGATAACTGGACGCCGTCCAGATGAATTGTCCCAGGAAATTTTTTTTATGGCACGTTTTTGGAAGGATAACGGGTTGGGTCGTTACAGATTGCGATTGTTGTTGTTACTATTGATGTTGCGGTTGTTGGGATAGTTATTGCGATTGTGGTTGTGATTGTTGTTGTTGTATTGGTGACTCTTGTTACTGGTTTCTTCCCACTTTCTCTTGACTTGCTTCATTTTGGCCTCTTCGGCCGTCTGCTCTTTAATTCTTCCCTCAATCTGGTTTATGAGTTTGTGAGCCATTCGACTTGCCTTTTGTATGGAGGCGGGCTCGTGTGAACTCACATTCTCCTGAATCCTTTCAGGTAACCCTTTTACAAATGCGTCGATCTTCTCTTCTTCATCTTCGAACACACTTGGACACAATAGGCACAACTCTGTGAATCGTCGTTCGTACGTGGTAATATCGAATCCTTGCGTTCGTAACTCTCTAAGCTCTACGTTGAGCTTATTGACCTCGTTTTTGGGACGGTACTGCTCAGTCATCATGTGATTGAATGCTGACCACGGTAGTGCGTAAGCAGCATCTTGTCCCACCTGCTCGAGATAGGTGTTCCACCATGTTAACGCAGTACCTGTGAAGGTATGTGTAGCCTACTTCACCCTATCTTCTTTGGTACATTTACTTATAGCAAACACCAATTCGACCTTCTCGGTCCACCGTTTTATTCCGATTGGTCCTTCGGTTTCATCAAATTCCAAAGGTTTGCAGGAAGTGAATTCTTTGTAGGAGCATCCTACACGATTTCTTGTGGAATTAGTTCCACTGCTAGATCCGGAGTTATTGTTATTTTGCATTGCGGCCTGCACTGCGGCTATGTTTGCTGCAAGGAAAACACGGAAGTCTTCCTCGCTCATGTTCAAGTTCTGACGAGTCGTCAGTGCCATTTCCTTCAAAAATAGTCAAAAGAAATAAGTTAATCATATAGAATTTTTAAGAGTAGTCAATAGTATTTCGTAGCATAATATGAACTCATTTATAAAAGCTTTTTCTTCATATTAGCATTTTATAAGTTTTAATTCGGATACTACCTACCCGTTAAGTTCATACTTAGTAGCTAATATACAATTCAACTACTACCATTCTATATGAAAAACTGATAATAATAATATTTCGCGTTCAAACTTTTATACAATATTTTACAACTTACAATAACGCTATTTTATATAAAGCATGAATTATAGCACACAATAACTTTGATACAAGATAGTTGCGAAGATAATTCTAGTTAATACGCAAGTCGTTCAGCAAAGGCAATAAAGACATGTAATTCATTAGTCCAGAAACAAGTCATGCATTCGGGTTTTACTAGTATTATTTCCCATCCTTGGTCTTGTGGAAAATAACCGTTGTGGCCGTTAGCAAGACAGCATGTGGTAACGTCATCAAAAGGACGGGGGTTACGTAATGCCCAACAGCCCCGTAACAATCTAAAAACCTTGTTTCTCACCCCAACTACTGAATCCGTCACTTGTGGGAACGTTTTATTTAACAGTTGTAATCCGATGTTCTTTTTCTCAATTTGGTGAGAAGCGAACATCACTAACCCATAAACATAACATGCTTCTTTAAGTTGCATGTTCGAAGCTCTTTCTAAAGAACGAAATCCTATGTTGGGATATGTGGAGTCAAAATAGGCTCTCAATCCGTAGCGTAAACTTGCATTTGGGTTCCCCGCACTTAATGCTTTAAAGAAAACACTGCGTAACTTAAGTTCCCCCCAATGTGATATACCCCATCTTTCAAAGGAAAGCCTTTTATAAACTAAGGCAGCGTGGAATGTCTTTCAAACATTCGACAAACTAATTTCGCCGTAAATAATTGTGCCGATGAATTCTGACCAACTTTAGACAAGATTTCATCAATCATATCCCCTGGTAGGTCTTCTAAAATATTTGGCAGTCTATCCTTAACATCCATTTTGTGTTTTTATACTATAAAATAGACGAAGATTAGATTCGTAACAGATAATTAACAAACATTACAAGTAATTTTTACATATACCATAAAAGTACAAACACACTACAATACATATATTACACAACATGATTACAACTCTTTATTCCGACTCACTCGTTTCTTCCTCTTCAGATTTGGTTCGTTTTGCTAACTTCCTAGGGATATATGGTGTTCCTCTAATACGAGCCATCATTTTCACAAATGGTTTAGAAAAACCTGGTGACTTAGATGTTCCCGGGTTATAGTTAAAATTTAAGAAATACGAGTGTTTACGATACATATAAAGTTCATCGGGGTTGGAATCAGAATTCTCTATTTTGATGCCTTTTCCCTTATTGTTTTCTTTTGCTTTTTCAAATTGGGTCGGGGTAATTTCTATAACATCATCGGAATCCTCATCGGGATCCGATTCATCAGAAAATTGGTAATTTTCCCAATATTTTGCTTCCTCGGCGGAAACACCATTGACCATTTTTAACTTTGGTCCATTGGTTGAGGGTTTTCTTTTATTTATCTATCTTTCTGTGGTTCCTAATATTTCCTCCTCCTGAACCTCTTCTTCCGGTTCCTCTTCTTCCGGTTCCTATTCTTCCGGTTCCTCTTCTTCCGGTTCCTCTTCTTTCGGTTCCTCTTCGGGAATTTGTGAATCTTCCCAAAATGAGTCGATGGGATTTGTACTATAGGTAGACATCTATCACACAATATCAAACACGTTAAGAGATTAATATATCACATAATATTTACATGTTAACAATATGTAGTTTCCAACAAAAAGTGTTAAGCAATCGTTTTTAAAGAAAACACGGTCAAAGTCCAGACTCACTAATGCATCCTAACAAACTTGATAGGACACACTAATTTAATTTCTAGTTCTCTAAGACCAACGCTTGGATACCAACTGAAATGTCCCGTTCATAGCGATTATAAACGTTTCATATTAATTGATTTTGTTGCGAGGTTTTGTCCTCTATATGAGACGTTTTTCAAAGACTGCATTCGTTTTTAAAACAACCATAACCTTTATTTTATCGATAAAGGTTTAAAAAGCATTATGTAGATCATAAAATAATGATAATGTAAAATATACCGTTTACACACGACCATTACATAATGGTTTACAATAATAATATGTTACATCAAAATAAGTCTTGAATGCAGTTTTTAAACAATATCATACAAGCATGGACTCCAAATCTTGTCCTTAATTTAGTATGCAATAGCGGAAGCTCTTAATAATCACCTGAGAATAAACATGCTTAAAACATCAACAAAAAAGTTGGTGAGTTATAGGTTTAACCTATATATTATCAAATCGTAATAATAGACCACAAGATTTCATATTTCCATTTCTCGTAAACAACATGCATGCATATAGCAATATGCATAAAAATCATTCATATGATGAACAGCTGGTAACCGACCTTAACAGGATTCATATAGAATATGCTCATCATTCCGGGACTCTCATCGGATATGATAAATCGAAGTACTAAAGCATCCGTAACTCGGATGAGGCTTTTTGGGCCAAATAGATCTATCTTTAGGATTCGCTTCAATTGGTGGCAATTATAATAAACACCAATTCTTAGGCTACCAAGATAAAAAGGGGCATATTCGGTTCGATAATTCAACATAGAATGTAATTTCGATTACTTGTTTCTATTTTGTAAAACATTTATAAAACTGCATGTATTCTCATCCGAAAAAAATAATAGATTTTAAAAGTGGGACTATAACTCACTTTCACGTATATTCACTTCGTCGGAAAATAAGACTTGGCCACGGGTCGATTCACGAACCTATATATATATATATATATATATATATATATATATATATATATATATATATATCAAAGTATGATCGAAATATATTCACAACATATTTTATTACGTTTTAACGATTTAAGTTTGTTAAGTTAAGAGTCCAACGTTAGTAGTTCACAATTAGTAGTCCAAGGTTAGTAATACATAAACGAATATATTTTCTCGAATCAATCCACGACCTAGTGTATACAAGTCTCAGACTCGATCACAACTCAAAGTATATACATTATTTTAGAATCAACCTCAACCATGTATAGCTAACTCGATCATTATCGCATATAGAGTGTCTATGGTTGTTCCAAATAATATATATAGATGACGTCGATATGATATGTCAAAACATTGTATACGTGTCTATGGTCTATCAAGATTACATAATATATGTTAGAATACATGTAAAATACAATATAAGTTAGTTAAGTTATGGTTAGTATAGATTTGTTACAAAGTGTCACGTAGCTAAAACTAGTAATTTTTACCAATTTTATTTTACCCATCATTTCTTCATTTTAAATCCGTTTTGAGTGAATCTAGTTGCTATGGTTTCGTATCGAACTTGACTTTATGAAACTAAACAGAAAAAGTGATGGTTTATAGTTGGAGTTACAGGTTACAAGTCATTTTTGTAAGAGGTAGTCATTTCAGTCGAAAGAACGACGTCTAGATGACCATTTTGAAAAACATACTTCCACTTTGAGTTTAACAATGATTTTTGGATATAATTTCATGTTCATAAGAAAAGTCATTTTCACAGAAGAACAACTTTTAAATCAAAGTTTATCATAGTTTTTAATTATCTAACCCAAAACAGCCCCCGGTTTTACTACGACGGCGTATGTCCGGTTTTACAGTGTTCTTCGTGTTTCCAAGTTTTAAATCATTAAGTTAGCATATCATATAGATATAGAACATGTGTTTAATTTATTTTAAAAGTTAAGTTAGAAGGATTAACTTTATTTGCGAACAAGTTTAGAATTAACTAAACTATGTTCTAGTGATTACAAGTTTAAATCTTCGAATAAGATAGTTATATATATATGAATCGAATGATGTTATGAACATCATTACTACCTCAAGTTTAGTAGGTAAACCTAATGGAAGTGACAAGAAATGATCTAGCTTCAAAGGATTCTTGGATGGCTTGAAAGTTCTTGAAGTAGAATCATGACATGAAAATAAGTTCAAGTAAGATTTCTACTCAATTTAAGATTGTTATAGTTATAGAAATTGAATCAAAGTTAGAATATGAGTATTACCTTGAATTAGAAAGATATTCTACTGTAAATAAGGAAGATTTCTTGAGGTTGGATGACCACTTGAAATGGATTTGCAAGATTGGAAGTAAGCTAGCAAACTTGAAAGTGTTCTTGGTGTGTTCTTGAGTAGTTGTTTTGTAAGTTGATCTAGGTTAGCTAGATTGAGCTAGATTGAGCTAGATTATGAAGGAAATAATGAAGAACACTTAGAACACCAAGAGAAAACTTGAGAGAGATGAGTTTGATTCAAGAAAATTGAAAAATGGAAGTGTTTGTGAGACTGCATATTCACGTGAACTTTGGCATCTCCATATAGGCTCCATTAGTTTGTAATTTTGTGAGATATTTCATGCTAGATGTTAAATGATGGTTCCCAAATGTTTAGGTGACTCTTAAGGCTACTAAGAGCTAATCATTGAAGTGTATATACCAATAATAAAAACATCTAGAAGTTGGGTATTGTACGAGTACGAATACGGATGAATACGAGTAATATTGTTGATGAAAACGAATGAGGATGTAACTGTGACCAACTTTGATAAGTATGAGTGTTTTTATATATGTTATGAAGTCTTCCAAAAGTGTATTAATACATCTTAATACACTACATGTATATTCATTTTAACTTAGTCAATAAGTCATCGTTAGTCGTTACATGTAAGTGTTGTTTTGAAACCTTTAAGTTAATGATCTTGTTAATGTAGTTAACCCATTGTTTATTATATCTAATGAGATGTTAAATTATCATATTATCATGATAACATGGTGTATGAATATATCTTAATACGATATATATATATATATATATATATATATATATATATATATATATATATATATATATATATATATATATATATATATATATATATATATATATATATATATATATATATATTAAAACGTCATTACAACGATAATCGTTACATATATAACTTGTTTCGAAATTCTTAAGTTAGTAGTATTGTTTTACATATGTAGTTCATTATTAACACACTTAAAGATATATTTAATTATCATTTTATCATGTTAAACATAGTATATTAATATCTTAATACAATCCATATGTATTTATTAAGACGTTGTTATAACGATAATCGTTATATATATCGTTTCGAGTTTCTTAATTCACTAGTCTCATTTTTATGTATATAACTCATTGTTAATATACTTAGTGAGATACTTACTTATCATAATCACATGTTAACTATATATATTTCTATATATCATCATGTAGTTTTTACAAGTTTTTAACGTTCGTGAATCGCCGGTCAACTTGGGTGGTCAATTGTCTACATGAAACTTATTTCAATTAATCAAGTCTTAACAAGTTTGATTGCTTAACAAGTTGGAAACATTTAATCATGTAAATATAGTTTTCATTTAATATAAACATGTAAAAGTTCGGGTCACTACAGAGTAGCTCTCTTAATGATTTGAGAAGTGAATCAATTTATGCTTCAACACTTATAGTGATCTAGACAACTAGATTAAGGATTTCAAGTGATTGTGTTCTTGATTTAAGTTAGTTTTCAATTGTCCTTTAGTCAACATAGTGGTGTTAGATTATCTTAAGTGATTTTGATAGTTGAAGGGTTCTAAGTGATTTTAACCCAAGCATAATCTCAATGACCAATCATGCTTCACTTGTTCTTAGAATGAAATGCTTATGTGAGTATGCAAAGTATAATTTGATTAAGGTTTGGTAGTAATGCTAAACATTTAATAGTTCCACAACTAATACGATAGCAAGTTGGGTAAAACGGGGCAATCCAAGCATAGAGAGGATTATGTAAGTGAACACTACTTAGTTAATTGAATTAGTTCTTAATATTTAGTTAGTTGTTACTTGCTACTTGTCTCAATTGTTAAGTTTAAGTTTGTTTACTTGCGCATATCTTAGTTGTTAGTTAAAATCAATCAACCCCCCCCCCCCAATCAAACAAACCCTAGGACAATTAATAGTTTCAATTATTCTACTTACACCGCTCTCTTGGGATAAACTTGAAACAAATACTTACATTAAAGTGCTATAATAACCGAGTTCTAAGTGCTCGTTAGTTGTGTGTGCTTATTTTTAGTGTTTGAATCTTGTATAAATTTTGAGGGTAACTGATGTATTGTTGCACACGCATCAAACATCTAACTAGACCCCTAGTACATTGTCGGTCCTAGACCATGCTAGTGTAGTCACCAAGCATATAAACTTCGTACGTGCATGCTGAAGCACAATGGTTGTTGTAAGCTGTACCTCTGCTACGTAAGGCCATGAAACCCGGTCAGTGCTGATTAGTACACTTCACCATAATGCGGTCTCAAGCATTGCACCCCGCTTGAGGGATTCTTATTTAACTAAGGAATTGTTTTTTTAAACACATAAAGGATTGGACCGTTAGGATAACCGAACGTGTTCATGGAAGTCAAACCCGACTTGGCCATGGTATTCTTTATGATTGAACTCTTCTAAGGGCCTAACTATCTCTTTAACCCAATCATTAACGAAAGCATCAAAACACATCACGCCTCTCGAATACGGCGAACCCTATATTCTATCATGCTTAAGAAAATTTAGACCTTTGTGGAATGTTAATACGTCACCCAACCGAGTCGCTCAATTGGATGAGCCGTCTGAATGTGTATGCCTGTACTCAGACTGCACGGGCGTCGGGGGTAAGGGACGTTGCTGTCTATTCAGAATCTTCAAGCCTAACGCATTACCCTATGACATGTGCTATGACAGTGGCGTTTAGGACTAGTGTAATGAATGCAAGGTCACTACCTATTCATGAGCTAGCATTCCATAATCTCGGTAAAGTAACTGATGAAATCATAGTATGCGCTTGTTTTAACCTTATTTGAATTACAAATTTTATCGCATTTACTTTATCTGATAAACTAGAAAACCCAACAATTAGGTATAAACCACTACTCCTTCACTTTAGAATTATCTTAAGCTTTAATTGTAGGTTTGTTTCTACTGATATCTTAAAAATATGACCCTAGGTCATACTTCCCTTACTCATAATAAGGAGTAGTACGATTAAGGTCCCGCTAAATATAAATTTAGAAACATTGATCCCCCCTCTTGGCAGCTGATTCTGACGCCTTGCGGCCTGACGACACCGCATAAAATAAAACCGTATGTTTCGGTCATATCACCAAACAATTAGTATGTTGGGATTAGTTTTATTTTAATGCTGATGGATTTGATTGCATGATAAATTACTGTTTAGTATATAACGACTCTTGCATGGTATTATCTATATTGAATGGTTTGGTTATTGATTTTAGCTATATAAATTGACAACTCATAGGATTTAATTAATAGTTTGTAACTAAGTGACAAAGGGTTATGCATGCTAATTGACAACTAGCTAAAACTAATTGATTAAGAGAAACTAGCATGTGTGAATTATTGCGATGACCAGTTTGCGCAATTACTCTAAATTAGTAATTTAGTTGATGAATATTTGAAAGTATATAGACGGTCTAGTATGTGGTTTAGCCAAGATTGAGTGACACTTTTATAGGCTAGATTATATAGTTGCATCTGGAATATACAATTAATTTATAAATCACATGCATGATATGAAGTTATCTACCTTAGTTAAAAAATCCCAACATGAGAAAGTGAAGAGTGCCTAAGTAAACATATTTGTTTGATTATTGAATTTTGTTATTTCAAAAGTTTGTGTATTATTACGTGGTTGATTATTGCTTTGACATACCTATTATTAAACAGTACACCCCCTCCACCCAAAAATGGTTATTTTATGTTCTATTATAATTTTACATGAATTCAATCATACGAGTTAACAATTAAGTTGTCCGTGGAATGAACTTCGGACTTTACCTTAGTTATACTATTGCCTGATCGGGTATGCTTGCCTGTATTTGTGTTTTATCTATTAATTATGTATTTTTCTATGTTTATAGTTATATTACCTGATCTAGCACAATAAGTTTTTGGCACCGCTGCCGGGGACAACAGTGTGCTTAATTTGTGTGATTTAATTTCATGCAGAGTTTTTTATTATTTTTCTAGTATAGGTACTTTTAATTATTTCATTGTTTTTGTTTTACAGATTATGCACAATGCATACACCGTACAAAGCGATTTCTTTTGCTTGAAGGCTACTCTGAACCAGAAAGAGCATTTCATAAGTCTCATTTGAAAGACCTCACAGTTTCTCTAATTCATTTTTCTGCTTCTTCAAGTATCTTCAAGATTGAGGAGTACGAAGAAGACGATAAGACAGTCACACCCCAGTCTACACCGCCGAATACATCGTGAAATTTGCCACATACTTCACCAGAAAGACCAATGGAGGATACGAGATCTATGGAAGAAAGATCACGAGCCTCTCGCACCGGGCAAGGCCATGCTATTCGTCAGCCTGCAATTGACCAGGAATTTGAAATTAAGGGTTTTATCTTGCACATGATTCCATAAGTGTCAGTTCCGGGGAACTGCAAAAAAGATCCTAATGAACATATGTGTACATTAAAGGGTATTTGCAACTTGTAATGTTGTATAAGATCCAGGATGTTAACAACGCAGCAGTGTATTTGAGGGTGTTCCCATGGACACTTCAAGATGTAGCTAGAGATTGGCTTGAGTCACTCCCTGAAGGAGTGATAACTACTTGGTCCAAGTTAATCAAAAGTTTTCTTAAGAAGTATTATCCAGCAGCCAAAGCTATTAAGTTGCAAAGTGAGATCAACCAGTTTGCTTAGAAACTGGCTGCAAGTCTGTACGATGCTTGGAATAGTTTAAGCAGTTGTTACGCTTATGTCCTCGACATGGTTTGGATACTTATCAAATGGTATCCATTTTCTATAAAGGTTGTACTTGATGACAAGGAAGGATATTGATATTGTTGTATGTTATTCGGTTAAGAAGAAAACACTTGATGAGGCTTATGCCATTATTGAAGATTTTTCTACACACCATCTCGAGTCCAAATTACCAAGAACGTCAAGGGTTGCTAGTGCGGAATCGAGGGATGAGATTGCGACTTTGAGTGATAGTGGTAGTGTACTCAACAAAGGCCGGGTTATTAGTTCAAATGATTGGGCTAGGGTTGTTGAAGCTCAAAACAAGATAAATGAACAAAATGCTCAGATGCTTCGAAATCAACAAGTGTCAGTTCAGAACTTGAAGAATGAATAAAGAATGTAGTTCAGATGCTTACTCCGAAGAATGGGTCGTCTAACACACGAAATATCCCGATTAATGAGAATGTGAAAGCTGCTATAACTTTTGGAAGAAGGATGGTGTTGTATCAGAATTGAGTGATGATGAAGAAGAGACGGTGCAAATTCCTACGCATTACCGATCGCCAGCATTGAGAAATGTAAATTGAAAGGTACCTCGTGTCAATACAATTAAACATGTTAGATTTTCTCATGTATGTGCATGAATGTATGAGTAGTAGGCAACAGAATATGAGGAGGATATTAAGATGTGTAAATGGAAAGGTACTACTTGTCAATACAATATACTTCTACCTCTCAATCAAGGAACCAGCAGCAACAAAACATCAACAACAACCAGTAGAGGCTAGTCAATCCTCTGATGGTCAATAAAATATAGTAGAAGCTAATCATCCTTCTGCTGAGGGGGAGAAACAACCTTTAACTCACCTCTTGGCAACACAAGAACCAGCACCAACACAAGAACCATCACCTGAACCCAAACCTATTGATAAACAAAGGGTCGAATCTATATCTAGAGATCACCAACCTCTGAGATTTGAGCCCTTATTTGAGGCAGGTGATGAAGGTGATGAGTGAAGTATTCAAGAATCAACATGAGTGGTTGAGAAAAAAGTGTGTTGCTGGGTGAGGAAGACCCAGAAGACCCAGAAAAAAATGACAGAACTGGGTAATCAAGAGGCGGTTCCTAGTATTAGCTCTGGACTAGCTCCGGTCTCAGTTGATCAACCAGCAGGATCTTCAATATCCATAGATCCCGAGAATGAAGCAGCACTTCAAAGAATGATGGCAGTTCTTGCCCAAGAGGAACTAACATGTCTATCTGATACAACTAATGTAGTAAATCTCCATCTTCTCCAAAACCAAATGATAGGCATGTTACATGGGAAGATGAGCCAGTAAGACCACCACATCCTCCACCTTTGTCATTTGAAGAAAGAAAAGCTCAAATACTGAATATTTCTATTGAAGAATGGGAGCATAGAGATAAATTGATTAAAGAAGATAGAAATTGAAGAATAAGACTCGTTCATCATCCACTTGATTAGGAACATTACATCAATTATTCGAATCTAGGAATGTCAATTGGTGAATACCTCGAGGTTAATGACCTAAGGTTAAGTATAAAGAAGACAAAGTTCTATTTGCTGAAGCTCACATAATTTGTGTTGGTATGCAAGAATACATCATTCTTCAGAGTACAAAGGAATATCTGGTATTTGTTTAACTGGAATAGCAGATAAAATTAGACGATGAGCTGGCCAAAGATTTGAGTACTGCCCAGCAGGAAGAAAAGAAGAAGCTAGTAGCAAGGAGACCTAAGGTAAAATCTGACGTTTCAAATCCTCCATAAATGAGAGCTATAACATAAGCAACATGGAATAATGTGCAAAGAAAGAGGTATGCTAATGTAATGACAAGGAGAATAAGTCAAGCATAAATCTCAAAGAATCGAAGATTTAATAATCATACTTTCAACGTCAACAGAGAAAACAATGACTTTGAAAGACCTGAACTCATTGACTTAAGAAACTACAATTATTCTAAGTGGGTGGAGGTAATGGAAATCTTCAAAGATAAAAATGGGGAGTTGAAAGATAATGTGATCTAGCAGCTGAGGGAGTTGTTTGACAAATCCCCTAAGTAAGATGATGCACCACTACTTGACGTCGATGTTGAACTTAAGAAGAATAAGAAAAGAACAGGGTCTGACTCAACCTTTACTAGAAAAGAACCAATCATATTGCCTCCAGAAATTCCTAAGTTTAAAATGGAAGATCTTAAGGAAATCTTTAATCTGCCATCCGTGAAGGAAGAGGAAAAAATTGGTTTGACTATAATAGTGATTATGGTATTTGTTTTGTGTACACAGTATATTGTACTTGTAATATTATTACTTAAAGTATAATTTGAATGAGTGTATCTACAAAAGTATATAAATTATAAGATATAGATAACTCAACAAAAAAATCCCAAAAAGTGAACCAAAAAGGGACAAATCATTGTTTATTTTTCTAAGTCCTTTACTGTTGAGCTTTAGTATTTTACTTTTCATGCTACTTGTTTTATCATCATTAAATAAGGGAAGATTTTTGAGTCTCCTAAGTAATTAAGGATTTAATTATGATAAAACATGATAAATAACACTAAGTGTAATGTCCAACCAACATAGATTTGCTCAATAAATTCTAAGCCTAGAAACAACATTGTTTGATGTGTCTTAGTATGTTATTGCGCTGCCTTAAATATCAGCACAAGATAGTTACTTGATAAGGGTTATTTGTAACCAGCAGAAGGATGATGTTGAACTAGCAGAAGACTACACAAGAATCAACAGCCAGCTCAAAACACTTAGACAAATTATGTTCTATTAAAAGCATAATTTTTTTGTGTTTTCTACATCAAAGCGTGCTATTCAACTGACATCTAAGACGAAGTTGAAGATATAAGGACATAATTTAGTGGCTGACTATTGACCTTACAAGACAACAGTGGAATACAGAAGCTTATATCGTGCACATTTTATAGTTAATACTTTGTCAATGCCTTGGGAACACAACATTCTATTTGTTTATTCAAATAGTATGTCCATCCATATTGGGTTGTTCTTGAATTAGTTCCAGAAGAAGTAAGCGATCTGTTGGTCCCTTTATTAACAACAGGAGTATTGTAGAGGGGGTGAATACAATTCTTTTTAATTAAACAAGTGATATAGCAATTAAGTGTATTCAAGCAAGTAATTAAATAAGAGCCTTGGGTAATTTTCATTTATTCTTTTATTGACTTGAATCTCAAAGAATTACAACTACTCAATGGCGGAATAAATAGTTGGTTGATACAGATTATGCCTAAGTATAGCTAAAGAGTATATCTTATAACCATTACACATTTTGAATCTATTTAATAAAACCCACACCACTAAATATTACAATAGTGAATACTTCTATTTATAGTAGTCCTACTATCCATGTAATTAATCTATTGTCTACTGGTACATGGAATGTCTGTACTTGTGGAGACAACTTCATTAGAGAGCGTGCTCTCTTTCTTTCCTCTGAACACCCCAATTCGGTTTGGAACCACTATTTGAATAAATAAATAAATAGTTAGGTTCCCTTGGCATTGACAAAGAATTACACATGTCTACACATGCGTTAAACTTCTGCATTCCCACGTGGTCTTGTAAGGTCACTTGTCAGCTGACGACACGTGTCCTTTTCTGTTCAACTCTGTCTTTGTCTTCTGTTAAATAGTAAAATTGATGTAGACCACACAGGAAACTACTATGCTTGTAATAGAGCATAGTTATCTAAGTGTTGCTCCTACCAGCTATGCTGGTTCTTCTACTAGTTCACTTGATCTTCATGATTTGCTGGGCACACATCCTGTGCTAGTTGAAAAATATTGTCTACCTTGTGCTGGTAGACCAGGCAGCATACTAGGACATATGACACAGCAACAAATATTGTATGTACATGAATAAACCTATGCAGGTTGCACATTAACATTTTAGTGTACATAATTGTTATTTTGTCATTATTAAATCCTTAATTATTTTGAGGACTCAACAATCTCCCCCTATTTGATGATGACAAAACCTATGACTCATAAAAAAAACACTAAAGCCAGTACTAAAGGACTTAATGAAGATAAGCAGTAACTTTATCCCTTTTTAGGTTTATTTTGGGATCTTTTGCTGAGTTATCTATATTTATAAATTGATATGATTTTTAACGATAAATTCATTTCACATTCATTATAAGAATATATACAATAATTAGAGGCCAGTATAATGAATATGAGATAATATAAAATATACATTTAAACAACAAAAGGCTATCTATCTTTCTCTTTCTCTTTCTCTTTTTGTCTTTCTTCTTCAGATAGCTCTTCTTCTTTCACCTTCCAGGCTTCAGGAAACAATACAGGCAAGTCTTCAGGCTTAAAGGGTTCAAATTTTTCTGGAATGATGATCGGATCTCTTCTGAATAAGCCACTAGTAGATTTCTTTTTCTTCTTCTTTTGTGATAGTACATCATCTACATTTACCACTAGTGCATTACCATGCTTAGCTGCCTTGTCAAGTAGATCTTGTAACTCAAAACGTAGTGTCCTTCTGAGATTACTGTGTCCTTTCCCAATAAATTACTGCAGCATTTCCATCCATTCATGAAACCCAAACACCCTCATATCTATATAATCTACATGCTCATGAACATTGTTATCTCTGCTGATACTGAAAGCTCTCTTTGTTCCTCTATGACATTTGATCATTTTTCCAGGATTAGATTACCTGGTCATTACATCAGCATATTTTCTCATGAGATGCTTATCAGATAAAGCCCTGGTATGTGCAGTCTCTTGTGGACTCACTTCTGGTGCCTTTTTAGTAGCTTCAAGTTTATCCAAATCCTTGTCCTGTGCCTTAATGATGGATTTTTCTAATTTAATAGATTTTGCTTCTTGAGCTCTATCAGTAGCCAATTTTGCTTCTTTTTCCTGAAGCCTCATTATTTCAAGATACTCAGCTTCATCTCTTGCTTATTGTTCCAATTGAACACTTAAAACATATTCATTCATTGTGATGTTCAAGGAACGTGATAAGTGAATCAATTGCCTACCATCATTAGAAGAAATAAGGTTGCACTATTGTTTCAAATCCATATCCAGTTGTACAGCTTCATAGAATAAAGCCTTGTCCTGATCATTATGGAATCTCTGGCCACTGTTGTTTAAATAGACACCAACATCAATATTTACCTCCATAGCATCAATGTAGAATTCTTGATCAACTCGATGATAGAGTATTCTGATTTGGCAAATTCTTTCAGCTTTCCTAGCTGCTTCCATGCTAAGCCATTCATCAACAGTGATTTCAATCCTGTGAGCTTCCATTTCATCTGGATTCATTCTCTTAGGATCAGGCATTCTATGTACAACTGGTTCATCTTCCCAAGTGATATGTTTATCATTTTTCTTAGGTGAAGATGGAGGATATGCATAAGTTAGTTATGATGTGCTAGATGGACCCACTTGTTCATAGTGATGAAGATCACCTAGTGTCCTATCAAAGTCAGCACGAATAACTGCAGATAGAGGAGATAAAATAAAAGTAGAGTTGCCACTACCCCAGACAGTAAAATTAGCAGCATCAGCAGAACCATCATCAGGTGTAGCTCCCAACTCATCCTCTTTTGTTGGGTCTTCAACACTTCTTTCACCCAGCAGCACACTTCTAGTTGGGTCTTCAATCACATCACTCCTTACTGTGTCTTCACTACCAGCTAACGGATTAGTATCAGCTAGTATAACACTTGCTACAGTACCTTCATCATCTGCCTCGAGTAAGGGTTCTTTCCTTAGAGGCTGGTTATTCCTAAGAGCAGATTTTACCCTTTGTTTGTCAATGGGCTTGGGTTCAGCTGATGGTTCTTGTGTTGATACTAGTTCTTGTGTAGGCAAGAGGGGATTTAAAGCAAGTTGCTCCCCCTCAGTAGCAGATAGATTTGTCTCTACTGGTTTCTCTTCATCATTAGATAGATGAATGACATCTACTGGTTGTGCTGGTGTTACTGGCTGAGTAGGAATTGCTTAATGAGCTGATCTACTGGTTTTCATTCCACCCACTATTCATTGCATGAATACATATGTTTTCTCTTCTCTGGATCTATCAAAATGTAAATATTTTTGAAGTCCTTCAACAGTGGTATTCCTTATCCTTTCAGCCCTTTCAGTATACAATTTAGCCTTCTTTTTGTCATACTTAACCATAAACTTAACATTTCTTTTGCTTTGAGCCTTTTCATGTTGATCAATGATAAGAATCTGGTTGTGAATCTTTAAAAGATCACCAGAGAGGCCTCTACGATATTCAATTCTGTTCTTCTTCTTCTCAGCATAAATCTCAAACTTAGTATTAAAGACATCATTGAGTTCCTGTTGTTTCTTCTGATGTCTCTTTAATTTTCTTTTCAACTTTCTTTCAATGGATTGTGAGACAACAAAGGATTCAGCCAGCTCAGTAGCACTAATAGCTTCACTAGGTTTACTATCAGAACCAATATCATCAGCAGATGTGTCATGCATGTTGGGTTGAGATTCACCAGCACCCTTTGCACCTGCCTTAGTATGAGCGTTGCTGGGCTTAGGGCCAGGTGTTTCTCGTCCTTCACCATCACCATCACCATCTCTATTCTGATGTTTGGGAGCCTTTTCTTGCTCATGCTCCCCCTCAGATTGTTTTCTCTTCTTTGATTTCTTCTCCCCCGTTTTGTCACTCGCAAAGGTAGAAGTAGAGTTGGGGGAACACTTACATATAGATCAATATCGGAATCAGGCATAGACCAGGCAAAGTTATTCTAGTCAGCACCAGCAGGAGATAAGTTAGCATCAGGATCAACACAATGTTGTTTGAGACAAAGATTAGATGTTCTAAATTCATTTCTGGCTACACCCATGCTGATTTTATTAACATTAGCTCAAACATCAAATTGAAGTTCAACCATTCGGTGCAGAGTCTCAACAAGTCGAAAATAAGCAGAAATAGGAACTATGTTAGCCATGTGTTATTCATAGTTGTCAACCCTCTCTTCAAGCACCCCATTTTCTTCATTCAAATATGAACTTGTGATCTTTCGAGTGCTAGCTCCTCTTAAATTTGGTGATATGAGCAGCATATTCATTGTGAGAGAGGATTCGTTGACTAAGTTCATCTTCTTGTTCATGGTGTCATCTAATTGCATTAACTTCCAGGTCAGCAAAAGCATTGGTCTGATGCAGTTTTGCTTCAATGGATGATGTGGTGATACTACCAGCTTGCTGAAGTGCTTCTACCGCACATTTAACAACAGTTTTCTTAATGGTTTCTTGCACAACTGATGTGATTTTGGTAATAGTACGATTAATAGCAAGAGTAGATAACCCTTCCATCTCAACAACATCTACCACATTGGTAGGTGGTTGTGCAGTAATAACTTGAACATGAGTACCATTGTGGGGTGGTGGAGGTGGAAGGTCATCATCAGACTCATCACCATGATCACCATCATTTTTACCTTCACCTGACGGTTTAGAACCACTAGTATCCTTATCAGCAGAATCAACATTATCATCATCATGATCCACTGGTTTATCTTTGGAAACAATAGTTTTATCAGGAACTACTGGCTCATCCTTACTAGTACGTTTATCAGCATCATCATCAGAAGAAGATGATGATGAGAAAGAAGCTGATGAATCAGAAGGTAATGGTGAATCAGAAACATCTTGAATAGTGACTTTACCAGTATTAGGATCAAGTTGAAACTTGAGATGCCTCCATTGTCCAGGCCATACCAAAGTAATGATAGTATGGTTGCTCATTTATATTCTCAAGTGTGGCCAGCCTCTTATATACTTCATCCCTGGCTGGTGCATCCAGCTGGGAGATGAATTCCACTAACTCCTCATCAGGTAACTTGCTCATTGCAATCAAGGCACTTTGAGGATCGATGGTGAGCTGATCCACCAGTAAAGCAATTTTTGGGGCAATGGATACTTCCTTATAGATGAATTTGGGAACAACTTCATCTGGATCTGGAACCCTAGGAACAAACTCTGGCTTTTATTCAGAAGCAGCACCCTTAGAAGTTTCAGTTGTAACAGCAGCGTCAGTACCAGCATCCACATTTGTACCATGTGCACCAGTATCATGGGCTTCACCAGTAATGACTATGATACCAGCTGCATTTGGAGTAATGGTTTCAAAAACCATATCAGAAGAATCAAGAACAATATATACAGCAATAGGTTGAACATCAGTACCCAGATCACCCTTGGATTCAGTAGCTAGTTCCTCATTAGAAATAAGAATATCACCAACAGCATCCACAGGAATGAGATGCGTGGGAAGAATTACATTAACTCCCGTATCATCACCATAATCACTTTTAGGCTCAGTAACTAGTGCTTCATCAAGAAAAATAATTTCATCGACATCCTGAGTACCACCAGCAACTGTTGTATCAACTACCCTATCAGTAAATACATCAGAAGCAATAGTTAGGTCATTAGTTATGGAAACAATAGGAGGAATGACAGTATCATTAACAGTTGTCATCTCCTCAACAATAGTATTAGTAGTTGGACCAGCACCAACATTGTCACCAGTACTAGCAGGGGCAGTCTCCTCGAGTATATCAACTTTACTGCCCTCTGCAATTTTAACATCTGAAATAGTGGAACAAATTAAGTTAGCAAAAGTAGAACCAAATAATTTTGACTCAACAATTGCATATGATATTGGTCTATGGGGACAAACTGGTGTTTAAGTTAGCCCTTCGATTGAGACAGAGTTTGGTGTCTGTAAGTGCAGTTATAACTCTGCTGACTCATTGGCAACACATGTTGACCCAGATGTTGTAAGAGTTTTGTCAGGTTTAGATAGATTAGTGTGAATCTTATCATGATCCAAGTTATAACAAGGCTGTGCAGTAGCCTGACCTGGTTCAATATGATGAAGAGCCAGCTCAAGTCTGCTTTGGGGGTCAAGTATGTTCTCTGCTGGTTGTACTGTCAGCAGAGGATATTTCGTGAAGTAAGTTTTTAAAAAATGTGGGAGTGCATGGTTAGAGGAATATGGGTTGCTATTCCTCTTAACACTAGTTTTAAAACCAGTCAGCTTTGGAGCAAAGGTTATACCTTCAACCCCATTTTCAACATTGTTAGCAGATAAAAGATTTTGAATTATGTTAGAGATTGTTGTTGTTTGGTCTAGAGATGCATCAGGTTCCATAGGCAACTCCTTTTCAGGAACAGCAGTTGAGACTGATGCTTTCTCCTCTTTGGCATGCTTGGAGCCAGCTTTCGAACATTTAGATTTTCCTGTTACCAAGAAATGGATGAGCAACAGATTCCAAAACTAGAAGTGGGTAGTCAGTATATAAGACTAGGGTTGTTCTTTGTTATGATAATGCATAGATTCTAATACAACTACTGCTTTACCAGTTTTTGCGACGGTGGCTGTTCCAGTTGTGGTAGCTGGCCGCTTCTTGCGTGTAGCTTGGTTACGCTGAGATCCCTCCCCCTCAGCTGGTGCATGACCAGAGGCAGTCGATAGGATGGCTCCACCCTTAACAACTAGATACTGGAGCATTCCTAGTGATGGACCAGTATGTGGAGCATCTGGTGCTTCTTTTGCCATTCCCCCTTGTTTTAATTTCAAGTCAATTGAGGGATAGGTGATGCTCCCATAGCCGTCACACAATTCATTTTCAAAGACAAGACTTAAAAACCTTGGAAAGGGGATCAAATCACTTCTTGCTGGTGTAAACACCATTTCCCTTAGCCTTATAAAGATTTCAGCAGCATAGTCGATGTTTCTATTGAAGATTATCCCATGACCAATCTTGAGTTCAAAATCAGAACACCGATCAAAGCTACCAGATTTTTTACTCATACACTAATTCAGTACACCAAAGAAATAGTACCACAATGGTGGCATGTTTTTCCTCAATAGGTTGTGAGTAACTTCACCTGCAGAGTTAATGAACTCCAACACCTCCCTCCTAAACTCATCACTTGTTGGAGTGTCAACAAATGGTCCACCAGGAAATTGAAGAGCTCTTCGAATGACATCAACTGTGATGGAGCAATTTAGGGTCTCAGTCACCATGCTTCTAATGCATGGAACACCCTCGGTGGTAGTGACAGGTGTTGTCGTGTACCAGAATCTGCTATGACAGGCAGGATAGAATCGTGAAGGGACACCTAGAATAGATCTGGCAATTGGTGATTACCTCAGATACCCAATAATGGACTCATTGCCTATATTTGTCTTTGATTTTGGGATTTATAACGAATGAGCAGCATTGCCTCTCGATAGGCGAATACGATCATGAGCAGGTGCAGATGCAGCCCTAACAAGGTTGGGGTGAAGAGAAAATAAAGCTTGAGGTTCCTCTTGCTGCTATTGTGGTTGTGGTTGTTATTGTTCCTCAGGTTGGTTATCGATGAGTTGTTGTTGTTCTTCCATTGTTGATTGAAGAAGATGAATGTTTAAAGATTTGGGGATTTTTAAAAGAGAATGGGAATTTTGAAAGTTAAATAACCGAAGTGTAAAATGGAAAGTGAATCACCCTATTTATTCATTTGATTAGTTGAAAAAGTGCATGAGAGAGAAAATGGCAACTCTTATCTGTAGGTGCGTGGGCAGATGTGACAGTCTGGCACATTTTCGAAGGACTTCAGACTATTGCTATGATGTTTAATCGGCTTAGACACTCATGACTTTCATTAGGCATTAAATAAAATAGGTTTTAATTTAAAAATGAGAAGTTAAAAACCACAAGATAATTTTGTAATTAATACAAAAATTTCTTTGTTACACTTAATATGTCGTGAATTTAATTTAAACCATTGAAATAAATGAGGTCCATTTAAAGATATCAATTTAATATTGTGAGCTATTTATTACTTCATGTTACAAGAATTTGACCAATTAAAGAACCTTGTTATGATGGGTGGCCTGCATACAGGCAGTAGATAGCGAAGTATGTCATATTGGTTATGCTGTTAAACCAGCACAACAACAAAGTTGTCTTTCATTTAAAGTTTCAGCATATCCAACTCAGAGAGGAGATACGTAAAACATTTCTCTTCTAAGGGCTTTGTGAATAGATCTACTAGTTGTTGATCTGTTGATATAAAGTGCAGCTCCACATTTCCTTTTTGAACATGATCCCTTATGAAATGATATTGAACGTCAATATGCTTGGTCCTTGAGTGCTTCACAGGATTGTTGGTAATGGCAATAGCACTGGTTTTATCATGGTAGATTGGAAGTCTTTGTAACATGAATACCATAGTCCTTCAGTTGGCTTTGCATCCATAGTACTTAAACAATACAGCTACCAGTAGAAACATATTCTGCTTCAGCAGTAGATGTGGACACAATATTTTGCTTTTTGCTGTCCAGCTGACTAGCTTATGTAGGATCCTAGATCTCATGAATACCATGAATGTGAATAATTAACCACATGAATGTAGAGAGCATTAGTCAAACTAGTCAACTATATTCCACGGCTCTCTTGAATACATTACAAATCGGTGGCTAATGTTAACTAATCTAGGGAGCTTTGGATCCTTTATATAGCCCTCGTATAAAGGATCCTCCTTAAGGCTAGGAAACACATTTTACTCCTTCTTAGGTACCTAACAATCTCCCCCTAGGAGTGAGACGGGTTTCCAAAAACTAACTCCCTAGTAAAACATACAACATTACAAGGAAAGAATCAACTATTACTAACTAACCCCCCCCCCCCCCCCCCCCGAATGATGTACGGCCATTGATGAAGATCTTGAAATCTTCAAAACTTGATGTCATCGTTCTTTCAATGGTCTTTGAGTGCGCACAGTGGAATGCGCATTGAAAACACATCACAAACTAAATATGTTACCATCAATCCCTCCCTTGACTTAGTTGTGATATGTCTTTAGAATTTGCTTGCATTGAGAAGTCGTTTCGAAACTTTAGAAGCTCCCCCCTCAAAGTACATAGGCTCTCATCAAAGTGTCATGACATATATACCGTCGGTTTCAATACCAAGACAAGCCTCTTGAACTTTCATCGTTCCAAAGAGTACTTTCGATACTAGTCATAAGAAAACTCCCCATATGATGTAGGATCTTTTTCGAGTCTCTAGCTCCCCCTAAACAAACAATTCTTTCTTTGAAGTCCGAGTCCTATACCGTACTTATATAGAAGTCACACGCACATCAACCATATCTATATCTCCCTCACAATGATGCTCGCATGAAATAAGAGCATCATTGTTTAAAATGGTTGATGTGCTCGACAAATCTCCAAAATATCATATAGAACGCGTATGAGAAAAGCTGTGTGAATCCGAGCCTCAAGTTGTTGAAAAATATGTTTTGGAGGTCTAGATTCGGTATAGGACCATCTCTGAAAAATCTGATAAAAGTCAGGGGCCAAAACTATTAAATTTGAGCTAGATTCGGTATAGGGACTGGTCTTGCAAAAGTCTGAAACCTTTCAGGGATTGTAACTAAAAAATTCAGCTTAATTAGATAATTGGACTGATGTGACGACCTGGAAATTTCTGACCAAATTTGAACTTAATATTTCTATGATTTCGACACGATAAGCAAAGTCTGTAATGTTGAGTCTCAAAATTTTTGAACTGTTTTCATGAATTCATTTGACCTTTGACTATCCCCGATGACTCACGATACGATTATTTGTAAATAAATACGTATATATTTAAATATATATATATATATATATATATATATATATATATATATATATATATATATATATATATATATAATAATTTAGAATATAAATTGAAATATCATATGATTTAATTGTAAAAACTAAATTGTAAAATAATAAACGATATAATAAAGTTGTTATTTAAAATGAATATATATATATATATATATATATATATATATATATATATATATAATATATTAAAAATAAATATTAAATGATTCTAATACTCGTTTGATGTTCCTATTGATATTAAACCAGTCTAAATACGAACTTATATGAATTAAAAATTAAATAACGGTGATCCGAAAATGAGTTTTATAAATTATAGGCTTATTAATAGTATATTTAGAAGCTATTTGATAAATTTTAACACTAAATATATTTTACTTGGGGTTGAGAGTGAACAGTAATTTAATTTTTTATTTAATATTTAATGACCGAATTTTATATCAAAATGGCTAAAATAAATAAAGATAATTACTATAAAATAATTTGAAATTTTTTCGAAGACTTTCATCCGCCATTAATTATCAACGGAGCAGGATATAACACTCCGTGAAAACTGTCGGCACATAATTCTAACTAATGGCTGATAAAACTGTTTCTTTTTCATGAATTCACACGTTTAAATTTATTTTATATTATTAATATTAAGTTATGTCAACAAAAGAAATAGTAAACCACTCCCGTGAATAAAATTATTAGTGTAACTTTCACTGTTTTTCCCTGTTCTTTAACTAACTCTTTATATATACAATTGCATACATAAATATAGATGATATATATCAAACGCATACACTAACACAAACTCTTCTACTACCACTTCTATTTCCTCTTCTTGTTATTGTAAAACCAAATTTTTTTTCCATCACCTTGGCTGTGTAAACCGTCAACCCCAACACCACCTTAGAACACCATTGTTATACCATTGCAAGAATCATGTTTCTGTCTCTATATCGATAAACCCACTTCAGCCCATTCGAGCTATCACTTCCGCCCCCTTTAACTATCACCAACCTGCCACATTAGTTGCTGTATGGCAACCCAAGAACCACACGTCAACCCAAGGCCACCCTTTTTCATTCTTGTCGAACACCTAGACAACCATCACCATACGCCTACAACCACCTTCACCATAAATCTCCACCTCTTTTCACAAACCATCATCAAACCCACTTCTTCTATGTTATTGTTTCCATCAAGAACCACACAACAATAAACTGCCATATAATACTGTTTCGATCATACTTTACTTCAACTATTTCGTATTCTTTTCTTTTCTTTTCCTCTATTATGGCCGACAATCAACTCCACTATCCATGGTTTAAGTTGAAATAAAATGGTGGGAAAATCTACAATCTAAATGGCTGACACAAATGCTGCACGTTCTAATTTTTTTTCTTTTGAAGATCACTGTACGGCACCACATATGTATCTGATATGGGTCTCTATACAAACGAACCATAATATTATTTTGTTGGGCCTGGGCTGTCGAGTTATTACAAGATCAAATAAGCCCAACATCATATTTTGTGAGATATTAGGCCATTAAAAAAATGGCCCATTAAGTGGCCCATTACATCACCACACATCACAAACGATTTCTATTACTCATTATCCTGGTTTCTGTTTTTTTTTTCAAGCAAGAAGATAGTTACAAAGTAAAGAGATAATAATAAAGATGATAGAATTAATATCGATGATGATAAAAAGTTAGTGAAAATAATACATGATGGTTCGATCCTAGAATTTTGAGATTATAGTATGATATATGAATACGATGAAAGTTTACGATTAGGTTATGGTGATAATGGTTAGGATCATGATGATAACGATGAAGTTAGATGATCACAGTGATGATGATAATGATGTTATTATGATGATGGCGGGGTCATGATGATGCGAGTATGATGGTATAGACGAGAATGTTAAGATAAGTGATGATGATGAGAAACGTTATTGATGATGATGAGGATGATATTACAAGTGACGATAATGATAATGCTTATGATAAGATAATGAAGATGATGGTGAACGAACGATAGTGGTGGCGACCGTATGATGATGATGATCGTGAGTTGATGATGGCGAATGATATTATGATAATGATCGTGACGAAGATGAGTATGATGATATAGATGACTAGGTAGATGATGATATGATGATGGGTGATGATACATAATATGATAAAGATGATGATGATTAGATTAAGATGATGATGTTGATAAAGTTCCATGATGATGATGATGGATGATAGAGATGATGATATGGTGATGATAACCGTGAACGATAGGTTAAAACAATTAAAAGTGGGGATTTATTTCAAAAAGAATATGCAGTTCAATGGTTTAGCAAGGGAGCTGTTAACCGAGAGGTCTTGAGTTCGAGCCTGGGCTCAGGCATTTTTTTTTAAAAAAGAAAAGGAATGATGCAGAAGTAAAAGTTAAAAACAATTTAAGTTGGGTGTTATTTCAGAATTGAAACACATAGCGTAATGGTTAAGAATGTTATCGTGTTAGCGGGACGTCGCGGGTTCAAACCCGGACTTGGGCATTTTTTTAAGGGCTACTTCTTTGAGGTAGTTTACTTATAACTTATTATTATTATTATTATTATTATTATTATTATTATTATTATTATTATTATTATTATTATTATTATTATTATTATTATTATTATTATTATTATTATTATTATTATTATGTTATTACAAATATTAAAAATATAAATATTAGTATCATTACTATTATTAGTAAAATCATTATTTTTATAGTTATTATAATTAGTATTCATTATTATTAAAATTAACATTGTTATTAAATATATCATTTTTATTTAAGTTATCATTTTTATCATTAATATTACAAGTATCATTTCTAACTCTATTATCATTATTATTATTTTTACCATTACTACTAATATTTTAATATTATTATAATTTTAAAAAACAAACGATATATATATATATATATATATATATATATATATATATATACACACAAAAATATATTTAATACATATAACATAACAAAAGTAATATTTTTATTTTAAATATATAAAAAGAATATATTAAACATATAGGTTATTAATATAAAAATGATTTAATAATAAATTTATATATATATATATATATATATATATATATATATATATATATATATATATATATATATATATATATATATATAAATTTGTACGATTACAATTATGTGTGTTAATATATATATAAATGATATATGTTCGTGAATCCGAGGCAACCTTGCATTGTTCAGTTCAGTCGTATGCATATTTTTACTACAAAATATCGTATAGTGAGTTTCATTACTCCCTTTTTTAAATGCTTTTGCAATATATATTTTTGGAACTGAGAATACATGCGCTTTTATAAATGTTTGACGGAATAGACACAAGTAATTGAAACTACATTCTATGGTTGAATGATCGAAATCGAATATGCCCCTTTTAATCTGGTAATCTAAGAATTAGGGAACAGACACCATAATTGACGCGAATCCTAAAGATAGATCTATCGGGCCCAACAAGCCCCATCCATTATTGCGGATGCTTTAGTACTTCGAAATTTATCATGTCCGAAGGATATCCCGAAATGATGGGGATATTCCATATGCATCTTGTGAATGTCGATTACCATGTGTTCAATCCATATGAATGATTTTTATCTCTATGTATGGGATGTTTATTTATTAGAAATGGAAATGAAAATCTTGTGGTCTATAAAAATGATGGAAATGAATATTGATGATAAACTAATGAACTCACCAACCTTTTGGTTGACACTTTTAAGCATGTTTATTCTCAGGTTTGAAAGAAATCTTTCGCTGTGCATTTGCTCATTTTAGAGATATTACTTGGAGTCAGTCTTGGCATATTTCAAAAGACGTTGCATTCAAGTCGTTGAGTTCATTAGAGATTATTATTAAGTAAATGACAGATTAGGTCATTTATAGGATGGATATTATGAAATGGCATGCATGCCTGTCAACTTTCGATGAAATGAAAGTTTGTCTTTAATAATGAATGCAATGTTGGTAAAATGTATCATATAGAGGTCAAATACCTCGCAATGTAACCATATGTTATTATATTCGTCCTTATGGATTAAGACGGGTCGTCTCATGTGGTATCAGAGCTGGTTTAATGCCGTTGGTGCGGGTTAGTCGTAAAGGAGGTTCTCACAGTGTGACCTGTGGTGAAGCATTGGCACTTACTCCTTGCAATCCCTTACGAGGGTTGGCAGTAGCCGAGAGGCAGGCCCTAAAATCAGTATCTGAGGTACACTCAGTGGTCGCCAGATAGTTAAGGCACTGGGTGGGACGGTGGTTGTCCCCACATGAGTCTCATGTGGTATCAGAGCGGTGGTCGTAGCGAACCAGGTCTTGCATTAGTGTGTCTAACTAGTAGTTGTTAGGATGCATTAATGAGTCTGGACTTCGGCCTAGTAGTTGTTAGGATACATTAATAAGTCTGGACTTGAACCTGGTCTGAATGTCAAAAGTTTTGTTTACCATTCTATGTCGAAAAATATCTACCTATCATTTTCAGTCTCGACACGTCTTATTGCAATTATTGCATAGATGGTGTACAGACAAATTCATATTCCATCACTTAAACCTTGTCTGACACATTTCCTTAATTCCCTCTGTAATCTACGGGATCTTCTGTACTATGTATAGGTATTCTAAGTAGTTAGAATATCATCCGATATTCAGAAATCATTTCATATCGAAAAATCCTTTATCTAACCGTACAAGACGGAACTTGCAACTAGTTCAAATTCCTTAGATTCCGACAACTATTTCGGTATGGATTTTCACTCGAGCTCCGAAAACAGTGTAACCAGAATAGATCAACCAATCCACCATCATCGATTCTGGATGAATTGGGGATGGGTTTGTAGTCTACTTAATCATTGGAGATAAGAAGAATGTGATCCCTTCCATCCACCACATTCCCCTCTTGGCAAAGAACCCGAAGCACTTACCGGCGAACCAGTCCGAAACACCATTTTCACCCTCATTTCCCAAATATCTCGCCATGATTATATACTATCTCAAATTCAAAACCTTATTCACCCTCTTGTTCCAACCACCAATTATCCCGGAGTAATCGAAGAAGTCAACGAGCTTCGCGCCTGAGTAATGGTTTTGGAGAATATGGTGCAAAGCTTACCAGCTTCAGCAACATCACCGACACCAACATAACCACCAGCAACAGCACCCGTACCATCAACACCACACGCCACAATAGCACAATCTATACCTAAGCATGATCTTTGTTCTACGTAATGTTCTACATCATTTATCTTCGTTCTACATTGCGATTATGTAATCTCTAATGTTTTAGAGATTATGTATTCTAGTTCTAATGATAAATCAAATGAGTTTAATATTATATCGACGCATTAAATCCATGATTACATCTGAAGAAAATATATATATATATATATATATATATATATATATATATATATACATATATATATATATATTATCATAAAGATTGTAATTAAAAGTTCTTTTGTACACACTGTTAATGGTGAAAATATTTTAACGGGTAGGTAATACCCGAGGAATACTTAGTTTCACATTAATAAGTTACACTGTACATTATTCAAACCTGATTCAACGGTCAATTACTATCCTACTTACATTCACAGATATATGTATCCGTTCAACGCAAAATAACCATTTTCATTCAATTTCATATTTGGATTTTGACTTATCAGAATCCAACAAGTGGCATAATGAAGAAAACATTGGACAAAAATAAAATTTGTTAGAAACAAACAAATTAACTATGAGGAATTTTGTTAAGAAACCACGCTAACAAAATCCTAGTTGACTGTTCCTAGCTAACTATTAATTCCATATTACATTTATTTATCACAATTTATTTATCGCAATTTTAATTCTCGCAATTTTATCTATCGTCATTTAATTTCTGTTATTTACTTTACGCACTTTAAATATTGTCGGATAAATCGGGATACATATACAATGTTTTGACATATCATATCGACGTCATCTATATATATTATTTGGAATAACCGTAAGTCACTCTATATCGCGGTAATGCTCGAGTTAGCATATAAAGGGTTGAGGTTGATTCTAAAATAATATATATACTTTGAGTTGTGGTCGAGTCTGAGACATGTATACAATGGGTCACGATACGTATTAATTAATTCGAATATTATATATTAAACTACACATGAATTATTGAATTACTAACTGTGGACTACTAAAAGTGGACTGCTAACATTGGACAATTAAAATGAATTAAAATATTGATTATAACATATGAAACTAAACATTTCATCAAGTTTGCCACTTGATTTCATCTTAAACCTTATTTGTATTTTGACGATTACAATCTGCGTTCAAACCTTTCATGATTCTTGAAAACACCTCAATCGAGAGGATGAACAACCACACTTTATCTACGGAAGGAAAGATTTATGCATATAGTTATACACCTGAAAAACTCTCGGAACATGAGTAAACGTTTAACACGTATCTGTGCTAGCTCCTTTGGCGTTGTTATTACCGAAAATAACTTTGCAACTCCTGTTTGAAATAGCCAGTTTTGTCACAACTCCAGCAAGTCAACTTTGACTTTTCGTTCGAAACAACCTTATTATAACCTTGATATATATGCGTGCTCTTTATTGTTACCGGGGAACCTTTTATATTCCACCATATTACCAGCAGACGTACCAGCAACCTCGTTGCTCCTTGGCTTAAATCTCTCCGACAAATCACTATATTTATCTATTGAAGTCTTATCATGAACTCATCGGCATTTTGTAACGATAATTACCATACCAAATACCGGAAGGCATCAATCGATAATCTCAAATTTCTCAGTGATTCTACGACAACAATTCTACGAACTTCAAATCTGAATTTATGAAAAGCGGTTTAGCCTATGAATCAGTTTCTGAGTTTTGAAAAAGCTGATGAAGAAGTGAAAACTGAAGACTGCCTTAACAGTCAAAAGTTTGATAATAAAGAATGGCATGCTGAAAAAACTCAAAAATTTTGATACTAAAAAACGAATTGAGCAAACCATGAAGGCGACTCTGAACAAATCACATGGACTAAACTTGTACATAAAGAATTCAGATGATTCCGTTTCTGATAAAATCTTTAGCGAATACCTTGCTCCGTAATTATTCTAAATCATTGTGAATGAATTTCTTCATCACATTTCGATTGTAGAATTATAAAATATTATCATATCTTTCGTTATAAATATCTTCATAAATATTCTTGTCCGATATTAATTATCTCTCCGCGCTATCTGTGTTATATCATAAAAGGAAACTGTTTTAGTTTCTAAATTCTGAAAGATTCAATTTTAAAATACGAATGTTTTTGAAGTAGTGTTGGAAATTGATGCATGAGTTAGTATAATATAATGACACTTGATCAATGTAATTATATTATAGTAAGTCATGCTGAGTTTATAATGAAACGTGATGATTCACAGGCCATAACGTCATCATGTGTCATGTTACACGACTCTTACATTCTACCTAATCTCCAAACATATCGAGAACATATCTCCCTGATAGTTCTATCTTTCTCTTGAATTCTGGTAATTTAACCAATCAAGATCGTGCTATTACAATTCCTCTCTCAGAACATTAGTTATGTTCATTCCAAATTTCGTACCAACGAATTCTGGACCATTACTTGCGGTAGTTAATGGCAAGAAGAGAAAACAAAAGAATGAAGCTCCGAAATTGAAATGGGAGTATAAATCGTAACAAATAGGTGAGAGCATTAACTGTGAATGTCAATGATTATAGAAAGACAGAAGCAGGGACTTCGAAATATAAGGGAAGATATAAAACCCAACAACAACCCAGAAATTACAAACCATGTATATCAATGCATATAGCAATACAAAGACACAGGAGAACTAAAAACACTATAAAACTAAGAGTATAGTAGAAGTAAATAAATTCTTCTGACGACAGATGAAAAAGAAGAATGACTGATATGAAAGTTAAGAATATATCAAGAATCAGAACTGGATGGAGCATATTGACGAATGCTTTAAAGTATAAATTGAGGGAGAGAGAATAGAAGGCATGAGCTGTGAAAATAAGGAAACGAAGAGGGTGAATTTATAGTGAAATATCAGACAGAGCAATCGAGACAGATTATTGTATTTAACCAAAGAAGATCTTAATTTCCTTAATTACCAAAAAAAAATCTTATTACGAAGATTTCCTCTAAAATTCTTGAAATCCGGAAATTAACCGTGACTACGTCACCGATTAAGACAAACTTGCATTTATTCATTTCACTCTTTTGTGATAACTTCACTCGTACTCTTCACATAAACGAATTGTTTTATTCAAACTACTCACTGATAATAAAACTCTAAATTTCAACTCGTATGAGTCATGAAAACATACTTATTGTCAGTCATGACGATCCCAATCAAATTTCGAGACGAAATTTCTTTAACAGGTAGGTACTGTGACGACCCAGAAATTTCCGACCAAATTTAAACTTAATATTTATAGGATTTCGACACGATAAGCAAAGTCTGTAATGTTGAGTCTCAAAATTTTTAAACTATTTTCATGAATTCATTTGACCTTTGACTATCCCCGACGACTCACGATACGATTATTTGTAAATAAATACGTATATATTTAAATATATATATATATATATATATATATATATATATATATATATATATATATATATATATATATATATATATATATATATGGATATAATAATTTAGAATATAAATTGAAATATCATATGATTTAATTGTAAAAACTAAATTGTAAAATAATAAACGATATAATAAAGGTGTTATTTAAAATGAATCTATATATATATATATATATATATATATATATATATATATATATATATATATATATATATATATATATATATATATATATATATATATATATATATTAAATGATTGTAATACTCGTTTGATGTTCCTATTGATGTTAAACCAGTCTAAATACGATCTTATATGAATTAAAAATTAAATAACGGTGATCCGAAAATGAGTTTTATAAATTATAGGCTTATTAATATTATATTTAGAAGTTATTTGATACATTTTAACACTAAATATATTTTACTTAGGGTTAAGAGTGAATAGTAATATTTAATGACCAAATTTTATATCAAAATGACTAAAATAAATACAGATAATTACTATAAAAAAATTTGAAAATTTTCCGAAGACTTTCATCCGCCATTAATTATCAACGGAGCAGGATATAACACTCTGTGAAAACTGTCGGCGCATAATTCTAACTAATGGCTGATAAAACTGTTTCCTTTTCATGAATTCACACGTTTAAATTTATTTTATATTATTAATATTAATTTATGTCAACAAAAGAAATAGTAAATCACTCCCGTGAATAAAATTATTAGTGTCTTTCACTGTTTTTCTTTGTTCTTTAACTAACTCTTTATATATACAATTGCATACATAAATATAGATAATATATATCAAACGCATACACTAACACAAACATTTCTACTACCACTTCTATTTCCTCTTCTTGTTATTGTAAAACCAAAAAAAAATTTCCATCACCTTGGCTGTGTAAACCGTCGACCCCAACACCACCTTAGAACACCATTGTTATACCATTGCAAGAATCATGTTTCTGTCTCTATATTGATAAACTCACTGCATCTCATTCGAGATATCACTTCCGCCACCTTTAACTATCACCAACCCACCACATTAGTTGTTGTATGGCATCCCAAGAACCACACGTCAACCCAAGGCCACCCTTTTTCATTCTTGTCGAACACCCAGACAACCGTCACCATACGCCTACAACCACCTTCACCATAAATCTCCACCACTTTTCGCAAACCATCATCAAACCCACTTCTTCTATGTTATTGTTTTCATCAAGAACCACACAACAACAAACTGCCATATAATACTGTTTCGGTCATACTTTACTGCAACTATTGCGTATTCTTTTCTTTTCTTTTCCTCTATTATGGCCAACTATCAACTCCACTATCCATGGTTTAAGTTGAAACAAATTGGTGGGACAATCTACAATCTAAATGGTCGACAAAAATGCTGCACGTTCTAATTTTTTTCTTTTAAAGATCACTGTACGGCACCACATATGTATCTGATATGGGTCTCTATACAAAAGAACCATAATATTATTTTGTTGGGCCTGGGTGAAGGTATTTCATATGCCCAAGAGACATATTAAATTAATGTGGCTAATGTGTTATGATCCAAGTCGGGTCATACCCAATAACAAGCTTACCGACACTTTATATGTATTTAATCATAACGATCGGATCATTATGTGACGACCCGGAAATTTCCGACCAAATTTAAACTTAACTCTTATTTGATTTTGACACGATAAGAAAAATCTGTTAATTTGAGTCTCGGAGATTTTGAACTGTTTTCATATATGTAATTACCCTTCGACTGTCTCGAAGATTCACGAACAACTATTTGTAAAATATATATATATATATATATATATATATATATATATATATATATATATATATAATTCGAAATATTATTGGAAATAATATATGATTTAATTGTTAGAGATAAAAATGTATAGTGATATGCGATGTAATAAAAACTATATATATATATATATATATATATATATATATATATATATATATATATATAATTATGTATATAAATATTACTAATAAATATATAAAGTCATATTAAATTTATTTGCTTAAAAATATATAATATATTGGTTTTAGTAATTAAACTTGCTATTTTAAAACTGATTATATATATAGAGAGAGTAAATGGAAAATGAATGATTTTGAGCTTAATTAGTAAACGTCTGTAACACTCCGTTGGTATTTTGTTAGCGTTCATATAGGTTTAACATGAGTTTATGAAAGACTAAAATAAAAGTTGGAGTGTAAAGTGATTACGAAGATTCTATATTTGTTAAAAATATTTTTACCTTTTTAAGTTTAAATATTAGTACTCCGTACATATAAATTGGAACAAAAAATAAATAATTATCGAACCTTTTTGATCAGGTTTCAAACAGTTAATGAGTGAAATAATTAAATATATTTAATCTAAAAATTTGGGATTTTTTAGGAACACCTTTATACGTTAAGTGTTTAGCAATGGACACGATATAGCCATTCGGGATAAACTGTCGGTAGATAAATTTAAAAATTGTGGCTGTTAAATCTTATTTACACGTTTTAGTGCAATTGAATAATTAATTATTATTATTGTACTGTTTTTAGTCTTGACAACTATGTAATCTATATTTATTTATATATGCAAAGACAACACATATATGAACTGCACTCTTCCACTTTCCTGCTTTCTTGATTTCTTTTAGATCTAGTCCAATATTGCACCAACACTATATTTGAACCCGAATTCTGTTTCTAGTTACGTTCAATAACCTAACACCACGACCATCTTCCACTACCACAGCAACTAATATCACCTTATAGCACCACCTCATCACATTTCCTTGTTTCACCTTGGCCAAAGGCCATTACCCACTTTGAACACCATCACTTATAAATGCCTACAACCACTTTCCTCCATCACGTTTCTCCCTCTCTCCACTTCCTTTCTTCTTTCTGTTAGCTTGGCCGAGAGTTACCAAGACTCTCCATCATCATGAACCGTGAGCTTCCACCATAAAACAACCATCATACAACCTTTCACCACCACCCTCCTCCACCCTCACCAAATCATGACCACCACCATACGCCATCTCTCTCTCCCCCTCATTCACTCTCTCTCTTATTTTTTTCTGTTTTTCTTTCGATTACAGGCCACCAATAATCCCGTTCTTGATTTAACAATCACCATAAAAGCTAACTCTCCACCACCTTTATTTTATTTTTATTTTTTTTATTTTTTTCTTCTTTTCTGTTGCAATATTGATATAACCGTAAACCACCTACACCTATCTCCTTTATGTTTTTGTTCTGTAGAAAGTCACCACCTTCACTATCACCCAACTCAATTTTTTTTTTCTTCTTTCGGTTGAGGACTGCTGCCATGCTCGCTGATGGCCGGAGAAGATGATGAAAACAGTGACTTGTCGTTTTACTGTTTCTATTATAATAGTGATAATGAGAACGATGGGGATGAATGTTAATGATAGATAATGATATTGATAATATAACGATTATGATGATGGTGGTGTATAATTATCGATTATGATCATGAGGATAAATTTAGGCTTGATTTAACATTTTTTTTTATTCTTCCCTTCGCTGCTACTTTTCACGAAACCCTTTTATTTTTTATTTTTTTTGTGTTTCTGCTATTTAAAATTCGCTTTTATCAGATGTATAAAAGCCACGAATTTCTTTGGGCCAAGATCTTTTTCTTTACTCAAGTGGGCCCATGAGTTGGGATGATTGGGCTTCAAGAAGAAGAAGGAAATGGACTGTTGAGTTAAATAAATTGAATTACGATATAATACAGAAAAGTATCAGCAGAGCAAATGGTTAGGAGGTGTGTATTTATTCGAGAGGTCGTGGGTTCGAAACCAGGCCATGGCATACTTTTTTTTAAGCAGTTATTCCAATTAAGAGGATTTAGGGTTATTACTGGACCACGTTTAACAATCTGGGCCATATATTGGGCTGCTACGAATTGGGTTACTATATGTTAAAGAATTGAATGTGTGAAATATTATAAGTATTAAGTAATGGTTTGGTGGTTCAGAAGGATGGTTGTTAAACGAGAGGTCTCGGGTTCGAGTCCGGACAGTGGCGTATATTCTTTTTAAAGCTTGTCTTCAAAGGTTGTATACTATTATTTTTAATAATAATAATAATAATATTATTATTATTATTATTATTATTATTATTATTATTATTATTATCATTATTATTGTTAGTATTGTTAGATTAATTATTATTATTATTAACAAAATTATATCATAATTATTAGTATTATCATTAAATGTTATTAGTATAAACATTACAAACCATTTTTATTATTAGTACTATATTCATCATTAATATTAAAATTATCATTGTTATTATTATTAGAATTATCAAAATTAGTATTAGTTTTATCATTATTATCATTAGTACTATTAATATATCAAATGAAGATTTTCTATATAAAAATATATTATTGACATAAAACCTAACCATATAAATACTTTTGTAATAAATATTAATTATCTAGATAAAGATAAATATATCTAATTAAGTTATTAATAAAACACATGATATAAAATAACAAATAAAATCACTAATAATATATATATTTGTTCAATTACCATTACATGTATTAATATACATGCTTGAATAATAGGTTCGTGAATCCGAGGCCAACCTTACACTTGTTCAATGATGATTATGTATTTTTACAACGAAATACAGTATGGAGAGTTTCATTTGCCTTTTTGCCCTTTATATTTTTGGGCTGAGAATACATGCGCAAGTTTTATAAATGATTTACAAAATAGACACAAGTACGTGAAACTACATTCTATGGTTGAATTATCGATATCGAATATGCCCCTTTTTATTAAGTCTGGTAATCTAAGAATTAGGGAACAGACACCCTAATTGATGCGAATCCTAAAGATAGATCTACTGGGTCCAACAAGCCCCATCCAAAGTAACGGATGCTTTAGTACTTCGAAATTTATATCATGTCCGAAGGAGGATCCCGGAATGATGGGGATATTCTTATATGCATATTGTGAATGTCGGTTACCAGGTGTTCAATCCATATGAATGATATTTTTGTCTCTATGCATGGGACGTATGTTTATGAGAAATGGAAATATGAAATCTTGTGGTCTATTAAAATTATGAAATGATTATTTATGTTAAACTAATGAACTCACCAACCTTTTGGTTGACACTTGAAAGCATGTTTATTCTCAGGTATGAAAGAAATCTTCCGCTGTGCATTTGCTCATTTTAGAAACATTAATTGGAGTCATACATGACATATTTCAAAAGACATTGCATTCGAGTCGTTGAGTTCATCAAGATTATTATTAAATCAATTATAGTATGATATGTTATGAAATGGTATGCATGTCGTCAACTTTTGATGTAATGAAAGATTGTCTTTTCAAAACGAATGCAATGTTTGTAAAATGTATCATATAGAGGCCAAGTACCTCGCGATGTAATCAACTGTTGTGAATCGTTTATAATCGATATGGACTTTGTCCAGATGGATTAGGATGGGTCTTCATAGTTGGTATCAGAGCGGTGGTCGTAGCGAACCAAGAATTGCATTAGTGTGTCTAACTAGTAGTTGTTAGGATGCATTAATGAGTCTGGACTTCGACCTGGTCTGCATGTCAAAAAAAAAGTTTTGCTTATCATTTTGTGTCAAAAATTATCTACTTATCATTCTTAGTCTAGACACATCTTGCTGCATTGATTGCATGAATAGTGTATAGACAAGATTCATATCTTAGCGTATCTGTTACTGTAAACCTTACCTGGCGTATCCCGTAAACTCCTCCGTAATCTACGAAACCTTTTGTTCTATATATATGGATATTCTATGTAATTAAGAATACCATCCGTTAGCCAGAAAATCATTTCATATCTAAAAATTCTTTATTCAATCGTACGAAATGGAATTCGCCATTAGTTCAAGTCACCCTGATTCCGATATGGAATCCCACTCAAGCTCCGAAAGCAGTGTGACCGGAATGGATCAACCAATCAGTCATCATCTATTCTGGATGAATTGGGGATGGGTTCGTAGCCTCCTCAATCATTGGAGACAATAAGAAGGTGATCCTTTCCATCCGCCACATTGCCTTATTGGCGAAGAACCTGAAGCACTTACCGGTGAACCTGTTCGAAACACCATCTTTTCTCTCATTTCCAGAGTATCTCGCCACGATTATATACTATACCAAATTCTAGATTATATTTATCCGCTAGTCCGAATCGAAAATCACCCCGGTGTAATAGAAGAAGTCAACGAGCTTCACGCTCGGGTAGTGGCTTTAGAGAATATGGTACGAAGGTTACAAACACCAGCAGCAGCACCAGCAGCATAACCAGTACCACCACCAATGTCAACAGTACCATCACCACCACCAACATCAACATCCGCATCCCACACCTCAACATCTTAATCTATACCTCGAACATCAACGTCATACGCACCATGGATACCAAGGAGTACCAACAATAACAACATCATCACACGTCTCAACCTCGCAATCTATACCTCAAGCATAATCATCGTTCTACGAATCGTTTTATGAATCGTTCTACATAAACTATCTTCGTCCTTCATGGTGATTATGTAATCTCTAATATTTTAGAGATTATGTACTCTAGTTCTAGCCGTAAATCTGATGAGTTTAATATCACATTAACTCATTAAATCCATAAATACGTCTGAAGAAAATATATATGTATATATGTTTTCATAAAGATTGTAATTAAAATTTTTATTGTACAAACTGTTAATGCTGAAAATATTTTAACGGGTAGGTAATACCCGAGGAATATTTAGATTTCGCATTAATAAGTTACACTGTACATTCTTCGAATCTAATTCAACAGTCATTTACTATCCTACTTGCAACCACAGCTATACGAATCCGTTCATCACAGAATAACCATTTTCATTCAATTTCATATTTGGATTTTGACCTATCAGAATCCGACAAGTGGCATAATGAAAAAAACATTGGACAAAATAAATTTGTTAGAAACAAACAAATTAACTATGAGAAATTTTGTTAAGAATCCACGATAACAAAATCCTAGCTAACTGTTCCTAGCTAACTGATTACATTTTAATTATCGCAATTTATTTGATCACAATTTACATTCTTGCAATTTTATTTATCGTCATTAAATTTCTGTTATTTACTTTACGCACTTTATTTATCGTTATTTAATTTTCTGTTATTTATTTTACGCACTTTAAATATCGGGACATGTATACAAGGTTTTGACATATCATATCGACGCATCTATATATATTATTTGGAATCACCATAGACACTCTATATGCAGTAATGATCGAGTTCTCTATACAGGGTTGAGGTTGATTCTACAATAATATATATACTTTGAGTTGCGATCGAGTCTGAGACATGTACACGGGTCACGATATATATTAATTTGAATATTATATATATAAGTATATATGAATTATTGAATTGCTAACTGTGGACTATCAACTGAGGACTATCAACATTGGACAATTAAACTGAATTAAAATATTGATTATAACATATGAAACTAAACAATTCTTCAAGCTTGCCACTTGATCTCATTTTAAACTTCATTTGTATCTTGACGATTTCAATCTGCGTTCAAAACTTTCATGATTCTTGAAAACATTTCAATCGAGGGGATGAACCAATCGCACATCATTTACGGAAGGAAAGAGTGATGCATATAGTTATGCACCTGAAAATACTCGAAACCTGAGTAAACGTTTTACATGTATCTGTGTTAGATCCTTTAACATTATTATTACCCAAAATAACTTTACAATCCCTTTTCAAGGTAGTAAATTTTGTCACAGCTCCAACAAGTCAACTTCGATTTTTCACTCGGTTTAGCTTATTATAACCCTGATATAAAAGTTGCCTTTCGTCATCAATACCGGAAAACCGTTTATGTCTCACTACATTAGCAGTAAACTTACCAGCAACATCATTGATCTTTGACCTTATGAAAAGTTATTATATTCATTGAAATCCTATCATCTACTCATCTGCATCTGATAACTAGAATTGTCATACCAAATACAGCGAATCAGCAATCAGTATTTTAAAATCTCGCAGCATGTCTACATAAACAGTTATATGTAAACATATAATATTTATCTCTTAGAATTATGATCTTCCATTCTGAAATTCTGAAAAAGCTGAATACAGCAGCAAAAACTGTACACGATCTTAACTGTCGAAAGTATGATGATAAAGAATGGAGTATTGGAAACACTCAATAGAAAATTTAGTACCGAAAAGTGGATTATGCCAAACTATGAAGGAAACTGTGGACAAATCACAAAGAATAAGTTTGACTTCAAAGAATCCAAATGATTCAATGCCCGCTGAAGTCTTTAGCGAATATCTTGCTCCGAGGTCATGTTAAAATTTTGCAGAAAATTTTTCTTCATCAACCTTCGAACTTAGAAATTCCAAAATATCATCATCAATATCTTCGATATTTCTGAGGATATTTTTATAAATATTCCCGTCCGAAATTATATACCTCTTTGTGCTTCCTGTGTTTCGTTATATTGGAAACTTCTGTAAAATCTAAGTTTAATTTATGAATGAATTCTGGAGAAATGTAAAGGAATTGAAGCATGAGTTAGTATAATATAATGACACTTGATCAACGTGATTATATTACAGTAAGTGATGCTGAGTTTCTAATGAAACGTGATGATTCACAGATTATAACTTCATCATGTGCCGCGTTACATAACTCTTTCATTCTGCTTAACTTCTGAACAAATCAAGAAAATATATTCTTGATAGTTCTATTCTCAGTGATTCTGGTATTTTGACAAATCAAATCGTGTTATTACGTTCTTTCTTGTTTAGAACATTAATCTCATTCGAAACTCCATACTTACGAATTCTGGACCATTATTCGCTTGACTTAAAGTCGGGAAGAGAAAACAAAAGCATGGAGCTCCGAAATATAAGGAAGAATATAAAGCCCGATAACAACACATAAATTACAAACCGTTTATGTCAATGTTTATCGCAACATAAAGACACGGGAGGATTAAAAACACTATAACACCAAGGGTGAAGTAGAAGAAAACATATTCCTCCGGTGGAAGTTGGAAAAGGAGAATGATTGTTGCGATAGTCAGGATACGGACAAGGATTAGAACTGGATTAAACATTTTCACAATCTTTTGGATGTATGAACTAAGAAAGAAAGTATAGGAATGGTGAGAATAATGGAACGAAAAAAATTTAATTTATAATGGAAATATCAGACAGAATAATCGAGACAGATCACCGTATTTAATTATAGAGATCTTAATTTCCTTACTCGCCGAAGAATCAAATCTTTTAGATTTCGAAGATTTCCTTTAAATCTCTTGAATTCCGGAATTCAAACGTGACCACGTCAAAGGTTAAGACGTACCTAATTTTCTAAATTCAACCATGAATAGTCAAAGGTTATGATGAAACATGTCTTTCTCATTTCACTATTTAGTGATAGCTTCACACGTACTCTCCGAGTAAATGAATTATCTTATCCGTATTTTTCTATGGTAATAAAACTCTATTTACCAACTTATATTCGTCATAAAAAACATCTTTATTGTTAGCCATGACGACCACACTCAAATTTCGGGACGAAATTTCTTTAACGGGTAGGTACTGTGACGACCCGGAAATTTCCGACCAAATTTAAACTTAACTCTTATTTGATTTCGACACGATAAGAAAAGTCTGTTAATTTGAGTGTCAGAGATTTTGAACTGTTTTCATATATGTAATTACTCTTCGACTGTCTCGACGATTCACGAACAACTATTTGTAAATAGATATATACATATATAAATTTATATATATATATATATATATATATATATATATATATATATATATATATATATATATAATTTGAAATATTATTGGAAATAATATATGATTTAATTGTTAGAGATAAAAATGTATAGTGATATGCGATGTAATAAAAACTATATATATATATATATATATATATATATATATATATATATATATATATATATATATATATATATATATATATATATATATATATATATATATATATATATATAATTATGTATATAAATATTACTAATAAATATATAAAGTCATATTAAATTTATTTGCTTAAAAATATATAATATATTGGTTTTAGTAATTAAACTTGCTATTTTAAAACTGATTATATATAGAGAGAGAGTAAATGAAAAATGAATGATTTTGAGCTTAATTAGTAAACGTCTGTAACACTCGGTTGGTATTTTGTTAGCGTTCATATAGGTTTAACATGAGTTTATGAAAGACTAAAATAAAAGTTGGAGTGTAAAGTGATTACGAAGATTCTAGATTTGTTAAAAACGTTTTTACCTTTTTAAGTTTAAATATTAGTACTCCGTACATATAAATTGGAACAGAAAATAAATAATTATTAAACCTTTTTGATTAGGTTTCAAATAGTTAATGAGTAAAATAATTAAATATATTTAATCTAAAAATTTGGGATTTCTTAGGAACACCTTTATACGTTAACTGTTTAGCAATGGACACGATATAGCCATTCGGGATAAACTGTCGGTGGATAAATTTAAAAATTGTGGCTGTTAAATCTTATTTACACGTTTTAGTGCAATTGAATAATTAATTATTATTATTGTACTGTTTTTAGTCTTGACAACTATGTAATCTATATTTATTTATATATGCAAAGACAACACATATATGCACTGCACTCTTCCACTTTCCTGCTTTCTTGATTTCTTTTAGATCTAGTCCAATATTGCACCAACACTATATTTGAACCCGAATTCTGTTTCTAGTTACGTTCAATAACCTAACACCACGACCATCTTCCACTACCACAGCAACTAATATCACCTTATAGCACCACCTCATCACATTTCCTTGTTTCACCTTGGCCAAAGGCCATTACCCACTTTGAACACCATCACTTATAAATGCCTACAACCACTTTCCTCCATCACGTTTCTCCCTCTCTCCACTTCCTTTCGTCTTTCTATTAGCTTGGCCGAGAGTTACCAAGACTCTCCATCATCATGAACCGTGAGCTTCCACCATAAAACAACCATCATACAACCTTTCACCACCACACTCCTCCACCCTCACCAAATCATGACCACCACCATACGCCATCTCTCTCTCTCCCTCATTCACTCTCTCTCTTATTTTTTTCTGTTTTTTTTCGATTACCGGCCACCAATAATCTCGTTCTTGATTCAACAATCACCATAAAAGCTAACTCTCCACCACCTTTATTTTATTTTTATTTTTTTTATTTTCTTCTTCTTTTCTGTTGCAATATCGATATAACCGTAAACCACCTACGCCTATCTCCTTTATGTTTCTGTTCCGTAGAAAGTCACCACCTTCACTATCACCCAACTCAATTTTTTTTTTCTTCTTTCGGTTGAGGACTGCTGCCATGCTCGCTGATGGCCGGAGAAGATGATGAAAACAGTGACTTGTCGTTTTACTGTTTCTATTATAATAGTGATAATGAGAACGATGGGGATGAATGTTAATGATAGATAATGATATTGATAATATAACGATTATGATGATGGTGGTGTATAATTATCGATTATGATCATGAGGATAAATTTAGGCTTGATTTAACATTTTTTTTTATTTTTCCCTTCGCTGCTACTTTTCACGAAACCCTTTTATTTTTTTTATTTTTTTTGTGTTTCTGCTATTTGAAATTCGCTTTTATCAGATGTATAAAAGCCACGAATTTCTTTGGGCCAAGATCTTTTTCTTTACTCAAGTGGGCCAATGAGTTGGGATGATTGGGCTTCAAGAAGAAGAAGGAAATGGACTGTTGAGTTAAATAAATTGAATTACGATATAATACAGAAAAGTATCAGCAGAGCAAATGGTTAGGAGGTGTGTATTTATTTGAGAGGTCGTGGGTTCGAAACCATGCCATGGCATACTTTTTTTTTAAGCAGTTATTCCAATTAAGAGGATTTAGGGTTATTACTGGACCACGTTTAACAATCTGGGCCATATATTGGGCTGCTACGAATTGGGTTACTATATGTTAAAGAATTGAATGTGTGAAATATTATAAGTATTAAGTAATGGTTTGGTGGTTCAGAAGGATGGTTGTTAAACGAGAGGTCTCGGGTTCTAGTCCGGGCAGTGGCGTATATTCTTTTTAAAGCTTGTCTTCAAAGGTTGTATACTATTATTATTATTATTATTATTATTATTATTATTATTATTATTATTATTATTATTATTATTATCATTATTATTGTTTGTATTGTTAGATTAATTATTATTATTAACAAAATTATATCATAATTATTAGTATTATCATGAAACGTTATTAGTATTAACATTACAAACCATTTTTATTATTAGTACTATATTCATCATTAATATTAAAATTATCATTGTTATTATTATTAGAATTATCATAATTAGTATTAGTTTTATCATTATTATCATTAGTACTATTAATATATCAAATGAAGATTTTCTATATAAAAATATATTATTGACATAAAACCTAACCATATAAATACTTTTGTAATAAATATTAATTATCTAGATAAAGATAAATATATCTAATTAAGTTATTAATAAAACACATGATATAAAATAACAAATAAAATCACTAATAATATATATATTTGTTCAATTACCATTACATGTATTAATATACATGATTGAATAATAGGTTCGTGAATCCGAGGCCAACCTTACACTTGTTCAATGATGATTATGTATTTTTACTACGAAATACAGTATGGTGAGTTTCATTTGCCTTTTTACCCTTTATATTTTTGGGCTGAGAATACATGCGCAAGTTTTATAAATGATTTACAAAATAGACACAAGTACGTGAAACTACATTCTATGGTTGAATTATCGAAATCGAATATGCCCCTTTTTATTAAGTCTGGTAATCTAAGAATTAGGGAACAGACACCCTAATTGATGCGAATCCTAAAGATAGATCTATTGGGTCCAACAAGCCCCATCCAAAGTAACGGATACTTTAGTACTTCGAAATTTATATCATGTCCGAAGGAGGATCCCAGAATGATGGGGATATTCTTATATGCATATTGTGAATGTCGGTTACCAGGTGTTCAATCCATATGAATGATATTTTTGTCTCTATGCATGGGACGTATGTTTATAAGAAATGGAAATATGAAATCTTGTGGTCTATTAAAATTATGAAATGATTATTTATGTTAAACTAATGAACTCACCAACCTTTTGGTTGACACTTGAAAGCATGTTTATTCTCAGGTACGAAAGAAATCTTCCGCTGTGCATTTGCTCATTTTAGAAACATTAGTTGGAGTCATACATGACATATTTCAAAAGACGTTGCATTCGAGTCGTTGAGTTCATCAAGATTATTATTAAATCAATTATAGTATGATATGTTATGAAATGGTATGCATGTCGTCAACTTTTGATGTAATGAAAGATTGTCTTTTCAAAACGAATGCAATGTTTGTAAAATGTATCATATAGAGGTCAAGTACCTCGCGATGTAATCAACTATTGTGAATCGTTTATAATCGATATGAACTTAGTCCGGATGGATTAGGACGGGTCTTCACACATTATATAAATACGCGACACTTGGATTTTAGAAAATCGGTTTTCTAAAATGTTATGACTTGAGATAAATTATTTGGATAATTTAAATGATAAGGATATAATTATATATAGGTTTCAAATAATTAAGTTGTATTATATTTTATAAAAGGATTTATAAAATAAAGGTAACTTAACAAAAACAAGCTTTATATAAAAAATTGTACAATTTTTTATAAACACCCATGGGTGGCGGTTTTGTAAGTCCAAGAGGGACAAACACATGCTTGTTTTTATAGCTTTTGATGACACATTCCTTGAGGGCATGCTTGGGACTCATATACCAAGTAATTGACTCATGCATTCAAGTCATTAGTTTGAAAAACTCCTCTCTTTCCTTCTTGGTACCTGCTAGCCGAAACTCTTGAGAGAAAAAGAGTGAGTTTTGAGTTTAATTGAAGCTCATTTTCAAGTGTGATCAAATCCTAACCAAAGTGAAAAGTGTTGGTCATAAGTTTGGGGTATAATCACTTGAGGTTTCATTGTTTTGAGGCTTCATTCTTCATCATCTTTTGGGTACTGCTGGCCGAAAATTTAACAAAGGATACAAGTGGTTTCAAGCTTGGTTAGCTAGCTCATTAAGGTTCTAAGGCCTAACCAAATCAAGGGTGTGTTGGTGCATTATTTCATCATCTCCCTGCTCTTTATAAACTCACCCTCAATTAACTTGAGAAGGTATAACTTTCTTCCTTCATATATATATATGTAAGCATTTATCCATGACTTGATATTAATATGGGATTTAACAAATTGCTTAACAAATGTTCTTGTTATCTAAATGCTTCCGCTTGCTTTTACTATCTTAAAATGGATTTTATGATTGAGTAAATTTCATAAACATGTTGCTAGCAAAGTATGTTAAATTCCATCAATGGTATCTAGAGCCGAGGTCTATGGATTATGCTTCTTATATTGTCTTTAAACCCACTATATTTGCATTTCAAGTACATGCATGAAAATGGAATGCAAAAATTGTCGGGTTTGGCTGGGTTTGGAATTTTGGCCGAATTTTTAGGAGACCCAAAATGGGTTTTTGGGTTCTTCCATTTGGTCAAATTTTGGTTGAATGTTAATGTTCACAATCTAAGCCTTGACCTTGTGTTTAGTTGAATGTTTGGTTAATTTAATTCATTCATATGGTTTGTAATAATATTTATTCAATTTGGTTTGTAATATTATTATTTTGGTTATGTAATTTATTTTATATTTGGTATGTAAAATAGATTAGGTTGTATTTTTATTTTTTAGACAAAATGTATTAGGATATATTTTGTAAAATGATGAAGATGATGAAGACTTGAAGAACAAATGAAGAAGCATTTGGATGCAACATTAAGTGGGAGATTTAAAATCTCCTACTTTGTGTTATAACCCCTTAACCAGTGACATTTGTTTTCGGCTAAACAAATGTCTACCAAATTGGCTTGATTGTGAACACATTGGTTTTGCATGCGTGGTTGTTTTATTTCTTGTATGATTGTGGATTGTGTATGTTACTACAACAAGTTATCACACAAGTTAACAACAAGCAAAACTACAATTTAATTGGTTAAATTATTAACAACATGAAATTTACCAAACTACAATTTAATCGGTTAAATTGAAATGGCAAAAGACGCTAATAAATGGTTATTAAGAACATGATAAGGATCATATATATAAAATGGTTTATATCAAGTAATTGGCTAAAATTACAAGACTTGAAAATGGATTTCAAATGAACCATACACTAAATGCATGTTGGTGTATGGCATAAATGTTTTCTTAAACTAGGATTAACGAAAACTTAAAATCCCTTAATCAACAAGGCAAACAAGTTAAACGCCATCCTTTTATGTGACACTTAAAAATATTAGGGAACTCATAATGGGATAAAGGTCACCTAACCGTTATGAGCAAACTAATATGATTGAGGTAAATTTCGCACACTTGTGGGATAAAGGTCACCTAACCACTTGTATGTTAAATTTACATGTTTACATAAGTAGGACGACTTAATTTGGGAATCATGAACTTAGGGTCACCGAAGCATGAGGAACAAATAGGCGTTGATGGGATAAATATGCCATGCAAAAGGATTGCATGATCCCATAACTTAGAAGTTGCAAAAGGATTGCAATTGTCATATAATGACTACCTAGCTAAATCAAATGACGGGATAAAGGTCACCTAAACGAAATTTGGCTTACCGTTGGATTCTAAAATTTAATAAATATCAATTGGATTTAAAGGGTATTGATTG